>NW_027310246.1:2500-131255 GCF_047496795.1 Chiloscyllium punctatum | reverse complement strand
ATATCCCACACCCCTCACTGTAACACACTGATATATCCCACACCCCTCACTGTAACACACTGATATACCCCACACCCCTCACTGTAACACACTGATATACCCCACATCCCTCACTGTAACACACTGATATATCCCACACCCCTCACTGTAACACACTGATATACCCCACACCCCTCACTGTAACACACTGATATATCCCAAATCCCTCACTGTAACACCCTGATATACCCCACACCCCTCTCTGTAACACACTGATATATCCCACACCCCTCACTGTAACACACTGATATACCCCACACCCCTCACTGTAACACACTGATATACCCCACACCCCTCACTGTAACACACTGATATATCCCACACGCCTCACTGTAACACACTGATATACCCCAAACCCCTCACTGTAACACACTGATATATCCCACACCCCTCACAGTAACACACTGATATATCCCACACCCCTCACTGTAACACACTGATATACCCCACACCCCTCACTGAGACACACTGATATACCCCACACCCCTCACTGTAACACACTGATATACCCCACACCCCTCACTGTAAAACACTGATATACCCCACACCCCTCACAGTAACACACTGATATATCCCACACCCCTCACTGTAACACACTGATATATCCCACACCTCTCACAGTAACACACTGATACACCCCACACCCCTCACTGTAACACACTGATATATCCCACACCCCTCACTGTAACACACTGATGGACCCCACACCCCTCACTGTAACACACTGATATACCCCACACCCCTCACTGTAACACACTGATATATCCCACACCCCTCACAGTAACACACTGATACACCCCACACCCCTCACTGTAACACCCTGATATATCCCACACCCCTCACTGTAACACACTGATATATCCCACACCCCTCACAGTAACACACTGATACACCCCACACCCCTCACTGTAACACACTGATGTACCCCACCCCCCTCACTGTAACACACTGATATACCCACACCCCTCACTGAGACACACTGATATACCCCACACCCCTCACTGTAACACACTGATATATCCCACACCCCTCACAGTAACACACTGATACACCCCACACCCCTCACTGTAACACCCTGATATATCCCACACCCCTCACTGGAACACACTGATATATCCCACACCCCTCACAGTAACACACTGATACACCCCACACCCCTCACTGTAACACACTGATGTACCCCACACCCCTCACTGTAACACACTGATATACCCCACACCCCTCACTGTAGCACACTGATATACCCCACACCCCTCACTGTAGCACACTGATATATCCCACACCCCTCACTGTAACACACTGATATACCCCACACCCCTCACTGTAGCACACTGATATATCCCACACCCCTCACAGTAACACACTGATACACCCCACACCCCTCACTGTAACACACTGATGTACCCCACACCCCTCACTGTAACACACTGATATACCCCACACCCCTCACTGTAGCACCCTGATATATCCCACACCCCTCACTGTAGCACCCTGATATATCCCACACCCCTCACTGTAACACACTGATATATCCCACACCCCTCACTGTAACACACTGATATACCCCACACCCCTCACTGTAACACACTGATATACCCCACACCCCTCACTGTAGCACACTGATATACCCCAAACCCCTCAATGTAACACACTGATATACCCCACACCCCTCACTGTAACGCACTGATATACCCCACACCCCTCACTGTAACACACTGATATACCCCACACCCCTCACTGTAATATCCTGATATACCCCACATCCCTCACTGTAACACACTGAAATACCCCACACCCCTCACTGTAACACCCTGATATACCCCACACCCCTCACTGTAACACACTGATATACCCCACAACCCTCAATGTAACACACTGATATTCCCCACACCCCTCACTGTAACACACTGATATACCCCACACCCCTCACTGTAACACTCTGATATACCCCACACCCCTCACTGTAACACACTGATATACCCCCCACCCCTCACTGTGACACCCTGATATATCCCACACCCCTCACTGTAACACAATGATATACCCCACACCCCTCACTGTAACACACTGATATACCCCACACCCCTCACTGTAACACCCTGATATATCCCACACACCTCACTGTAACACACTGATATACCCCCCACACCTCACTGTAATACACTGATATACCCCACACCCCTCACTGTAACACACTGATATACCCCACACCCCTCACTGTAACACACTGATATATCCCACACCCCTCACTGTAACACACTGATATACCACACATCCCTCACTGTAACACACTGATATACCCCACACCCCTCACTCTAACACACTGATATACCACACATCCTCACTGTAACACACTGATATATCCCACACCCCTCACTGTAACACACTGATATACCCCACACCCCTCAATGTAACACACTGATATACCACACATCCCTCACTGTAACACACTGATATACCCCACACCCCTCACTGTAACACACTGATATACCACACACCCCTCACTGTAACACACTGATATTCCCCACACCCCTCACTGTAATACACTGATATACCCCACACCCCTCACTGTAACACCCTGATATACCCCACAACCCTCACTGTAACACTCTGATATACCCCACACCCCTCACGATAACACACTGATATACCCCACACCCCTCACTGTAACACACTGATATATCCCACAACCCTCACTGTAACACTCTGATATACCCCACACCCCTCACGATAACACACTGATATACCCCACACCCCTCACTGTAACACACTGATATTCCCCACACCCCTCAATGTAACACACTGATATATCACACACCCCTCACTGTAACACACTGATATATCCCACACCCCTCACTGTAACACACTGATATATCACACACCCCTCACTGTAACACACTGATATATCCCACACCCCTCACTGTAGCACCCTGATATACCCTACACCCCTCACTGTAGCACCCTGATATATCCCACACCCCTCACTGTAACACACTGATATACTCCACACCCCTCACTGTAACACACTGATATACCCCAAACCCCTCAATGTAACACACTGATATATCCCGCACCCCTCACTGTAACACACTGATATACCCCACACCCCTCGCTGTAACACACTGATATACCCCACACCCCTCACTGTAACACACTGATATACCCCAAACCCCTCAATGTAACACAATGATATACCCCACACCCCTCACTGTAACACATTTATATATCCCACACCCCTCACAGTAACACAATGATATACCCCACACCCCTCTCTGTAACACCCTGATGTATCCCACACCCCTCACTGTAACACACTGATATACCCCACACCCCTCACTGTGACACAGTGATATACCCCACACCCCTCACTGTAACACACTGATATACACCACACCCCTCACTGTGACACACTGATATACCCCACACCCCTCACTGTAACACAGTGACATACCCCACACCCCTCACTGTAACACACTGATATACCGCACACCCCTCACTGTAACACACTGATATACACCACACCCCTCACTGGAACACACTGATATATCCCACACCCCTCACTGTAACACACTGATATACCCCACACCCCTCACTGTAACACACTGATATACCCCAAACCCCTCACTGTAACACACTGATATATCCCACACCCCTCACTGTAACACACTGATATACCCCACACCCCTCACAGTAACACAATGATATACCCCACACCCGTCACTGTAATACACTGATATACCCCACACCCCTCTCTGTAACACACTGATGTACCCCACACCCCTCACTGTGACACACTGATATACCCCACACGCCTCACTGTGACACAGTGATATACCCCACACCCCTCACTGTAACACACTGATATACCCCACACCCCTCACTGTGACACACTGATATACCCCACACCCCTCACTGTAACACACTGATATACCCCACACCCCTCACTGTAACACACTGATATACCCCACACTACTCACTGTAACACACTGATATACCCCTCACTGTAATACATTGATATACCCCACACCCCTCACTGTAACACACTGATATACCCCCCACCCCTCACTGTAATACACTGATATACCCCACACCCCTCACTGTAACACACTGATATACCCCACACCCCTCACTGTAACACCCTGATATACCCCACACCCCTCACTATAATGCACTGATATACCCCACACCCCTCACAGTAACACACTGATATACCCCCCACCCCTCACTGTAATACACTGATATACCCCACACCCCTCACTGTAACACACTGATATACCCCACACCCCTCACTGTAACACCCTGATATATCCCACACACCTCACTGTAACACACTGATATACCCCCCACACCTCACTGTAATACACTGATATACCCCACACCCCTCACTGTAACACACTGATATACCCCACACCCCTCACTGTAACACACTGATATATCCCACACCCCTCACTGTAACACACTGATATACCGCACACCCCTCACTGTAACACCCTGATTTTCCCCACACCCCTCACTGTAACACACTGATATACCCCACACCCCTCACTGTAACACACTGATATACCCCACACCCCTCACTGTAGCACACTGATATACCCCACACCCCTCACTGTAACACACTGATATACCCCAAACCCCTCAATGTAACACACTGAAATACCCCACACCCCTCACTGTAACACACTGATATACCCCACACCCCTCAATGTAACACACTGATATTCCCCACACCCCTCACTGTAACACACTGATATATCCCACACCCCTCACTGTAGCACCCTGATATACCCCACACCCCTCACTGTAGCACCCTGATATATCCCACACCCCTCACTGTAACACACTGATATACTCCACACCCCTCACTGTAACACACTGATATACCCCAAACCCCTCAATGTAACACACTGATATATCCCGCACCCCTCACTGTAACACACTGATATACCCCACACCCCTCGCTGTAACACACTGATATACCCCACACACCTCACTGTAACACACTGATATACCCCACACCCGACACTGTAACACACTGATATACCCCAAACCCCTCAATGTAACACAATGATATACCCCACACCCCTCACTGTAACACATTGATATACCCCACACCCCTCACAGTAACACAATGATATACCCCACACCCGTCACTGTAATACACTGATATACCCCACACCCCTCTCTGTAACACCCTGATGTATCCCACACCCCTCACTGTAACACACTGATATACCCCACACCCCTCACTGTGACACAGTGATATACCCCACACCCCTCACTGTAACACACTGATATACACCACACCCCTCACTGTGACACACTGATATACCCCACACCCCTCACTGTAACACAGTGACATACCCCACACCCCTCACTGTAACACACTGATATACCGCACACCCCTCACTGTAACACACTGATATACCCCAAACCCCTCACTGGAACACACTGATATATCCCACACCCCTCACTGTAACACACTGATATACCGCACACCCCTCACTGTAACACACTGATATATCCCACACCCCTCACTGTAACACACTGATATACCGCACACCCCTCACTGTAACACACTGATATATCCCACACCCCTCACTGTAACACACTGATATACCCCACAACCCTCACTGTAACACCCTGATATACCCCACACCCCTCACTGTAACACACTGATATATCCCACACCTCTCACTGTAACACTCTGATATATCCCACACCCCTCACTGTAACACACTGATATACCCCAAACCCTCACTGTAACACACTGATATATCCCACACCCCTCACTGTAACACACTGATATACCCCACACCCCTCACTGTAACACACTGATATATCCCACACCCTCACTGTAATACACTGATATACCCCACACCCCTCTCTGTAACACACTGATGTACCCCACACCCCTCGCTGTAACACACTGATATACCCCACACCCCTCTCTGTAACACACTGATATACCCCACACCCCTCACTCTAACACACTGATATACCCCACACCCCTCTCTGTAACACACTGATATACCCCACACCCCTCACTCGAACACACTGATATACCCCACACACCTCACTGTAACACACTGATATACCCCACACCCCTCAGTGTAACACATTGATATACCCCACACCCCTCACTGGAACACACTGATATATCCCACACCCCTCACTGTAACACACTGATATATCCCACACCCCTCACTGTAACACACTGATATACCCCACACCCCACAGTGTAACACCCTGATATACCCCACACCCCTCACTGTGACACACTGATATATCCCACACCCCTCACTGTGACACACTGATATACCCCACACCCCTCACTGTGACACACTGATATACCCCACACCCCTCACTGTAACACACTGATATACCCCACACCCCTCACTGTAACACACTGATATATCCCACACCCCTCACTGTAACACCCTGATATACCCCACACCCCTCACTGTAACACACTGATATACACCACACGCCTCAATGTAACACACTGATATATCCCACACCCCTCACTGTAACACACTGATATATCCCATGCCCATCACTGTAACACACTAATATACACCACACCCCTCACTGTAACACACTGATATACGCCACACACCTCACTGTAACACACTGATATACCCCACACCCCTCACTGTAACACACTGATATACCCCACACCCCTCACTGTAACACACTGATATATCCCACACCCCTCTCTGTAACACACTAATATACGCCACACCCCTCACTGTAACACACTGATATACCCCACACACCTCACTGTAACACACTAATATACACCACACCCCTCACTGTAACACACTGATATATCCCATACTCCTCACTGTAACACACTGATATATCCCACACCCCTCACTGTAACACACTGATATACCCCACACCCCTCACTGTAACACCCTGATATATACCACACCCCTCACTATAACACCCCAATATACCCCAAACCCCTAACTGTAAAACCCCGATATACACCACACCCCTCATTGTAACACACTGATATACCCCACAACCCTCACTGTTACACCCTGATATACCCCACACCCCTCACTGTAACACACTGATATACCACACACCCCTCATTGTAACACAATGATATATCCCACACCCCTCACTGTAACACACTGATATACCCCACAACCCTCACTGTAACACACTGATATATCCCACACCCCTCACTGTAACACACTGATATACACCACACCCCTCACTGTAACACACTGATATACCCCACACCCCTCACTATAACACACTGATATATCCCACAACCCTCACTGCAACACACTGATATACACCACACCCCTCACTGTAACACACTGATATTCCCCACAACCCGCACTGTAACACACTGATATATCCCACACCCCTCACTGTAACACACTGATATACCCCACACCCCTCACTATAACACACTGATATACCCCACACCCCTCACTATAACACACTGATATACCCCACACCCCTCACTATAACACACTGAAATACCCCACACCCGTCTCTGTAACACACTGATATACACCACACGCCTCACTGTAACACACAGATATATCCCATGCCCATCACTGTAACACACTAATATACACCACACCCCTCACTGTAACACACTGATATACCCCACACACCTCACTGTAACACACTGATATACCCCACACCCCTCACTGTAACACACTGATATACCCCACACCCTCACTGTAACACACTGATATATCCCACACCCCTCTCTGTAACACACTAATATACACCACACCCCTCACTGTAACACACTGATATACCCCACACACCTCACTGTAACACACTAATATACACCACACCCCTCACTGTAACACACATGATATATCCCATACTCCTCACTGTAACACACTGATATATCCCACACCCCTCACTGTAACACACTGATATACCCCACACCCCTCACTGGAACACCCTGATATATACCACACCCCTCACTATAACACCCCAATATACCCCAAACCCCTAACTGTAAAACCCCGATATACACCACACCCCTCATTGTAACACACTGATATACCCCACACCCCTCACTGTTACACCCTGATATACCCCACACCCCTCACTGTAACACACTGATATACCACACACCCCTCATTGTAACACAATGATATATCCCACACCCCTCACTGTAACACACTGATATACCCCACAACCCTCACTGTAACACACTGATATATCCCACACCCCTCACTGTAACACACTGATATATCCCACACCCCTCACTGTAACACACTGATATACACCACACCCCTCACTGTAACACACTGATATACCCCACACCCCTCACTGTAACACACTGATATACCCCACACCCCTCACTGTAACACACTGATATATCCCACAACCCTCACTGTAACACACTGATATACACCACACCCCTCACTGTAACACACTGATATTCCCCACAACCCTCACTGTAACACACTGATATATCCCACACCCCTCACTGTAACACACTGATATACCCCACACCCCTCACTATAACACACTGATATACCCCACACCCCTCACTATAACACACTGATATACCCCACACCCCTCACTATAACACACTGAAATACCCCACACCCGTCTCTGTAACACACTGATATACACCACACCCCTCACTGTAACACCATGATATACCCCACACCCCTCACTGCAACACCCCAATTACCCCACACCCCTCACTGTAACACACTGAATTACCCCACACCCCTCAATGTAACACACTGATATATCCCACACCCCTCACTGTGACACACTGATATATCCCACACCCCTCACTGTAACACCCTGATATACCCCACACCCGTCTCTGTAACACACTGATATACACCACACCCCTCACTGTAACACCATGATATACCCCACACCCCTCACTGCAACACCCCAATTACCCCACACCCCTCACTGTAACACACTGATATACGCCACACCCCTCACTGTAACACACTGATATATCCCACACCCCTCACTGTGACACACTGATATATCCCACACCCCTCACTGTAACACACTGATATACCCCACACCCCTCACTGTAACACACTGATATACCCCACACCCCTCGCTGTAACACACTGATATACCCCACACCCCTCACTGTAACACACTGATATACCCCACACCCCTCGCTGTAACACACTGATATACCCCACACCCCTCACTGTAACACACTGATATACCCCACACCCCTCGCTGTAACACACGGATATACCCCACACCCCTCACTGTAACACACTGATATATCCCACACCCCTCGCTGTAACACACTGATATACCCCACACCGCTCACTGTAACACACTGATATACCCCACACCCCTCGCTGTAACACACTGATATACCCCACACCCCTCACTGTAACACACTGATATACCCCACACCCCTCGCTGTAACACACTGATATACCCCACGCCCCTCACTGTAACACACTGATATACCCCACACCCCTCACTGTAACACACTGATATATCCCACACCCCTCACTGTTACACACTGATATACCCCACACCCCTCACTGTAACACACTGATATATCCCACACCCCTCACTGTTACACACTGATATACACCACACCCCTCACTGAAACACACTGATATACCCCACACCCCTCACTGTAACACACTGATATACACCACACCCCTCACTGAAACACACTGATATACCCCACACCCCTCACTGTAACACACTGATATACCCCACACCCCTCACTGTAACACACTGATATACACCACACCCCTCACTGTAACACACTGATATACCCCACACCCCTCACTGTAACACCCTGATATACCTCACACCCCTCACTGTGACACACTGATATATCCCACACCCCTCACTGTAACACACTGATATTCCCCACACCACTCACTGTAACACACTGATATACCCCACACCCCTCACTGTAACACACTGATATATCCCACACCCCTCACTGTAACACCCTGATATACCCCACACCCCTCACTGTAACACACTGATATATCCCACACCCCTCACTGTAACACACTGATATATCCCACACCCCTCACTGTAACACACTGATATACCCCACACCCCTCACTGTAACACACTGATTTACCCCACACCCCTCACTGTAACACACTGATATACCCCACACCCCTCTCTGTAACACACTGATATACCCCACACCCCTCACTGTAACACACTGATATACCCCACACCCCTCACTGTAACACACTGATATACGCCACACCCCTCACTGGAACACCCTGATATACCCCGCACCCCTCCCTGTAACACACTGATATACCCACCACCCCTCACTGTAACACACTGATATATCCCACACACCTCACTGTAACACACGGATATACCCCACACCCCTCACTGTAACACACTGATATACCTCACACCCCTCACTGTAACACACTGATATACCCCACACGCCTCACTGGAACACACGGATATACGCCACTCCCCTGACTGTAACACACTGATATACCCCACACCCCTGACTGTAACACACTGATATACCCCACATCCCTCACTGTAACACACTGATATACCCCACACCCCTCACTGTAATAACACTGATATACCCCACACCCCTCACTGTAACACACTGATACACACCACACGCCTCACTGGAACACACGGATATACGCCACTCCCCTGACTGTAACACACTGAAAAACCCCACACCCCTCACTGTAACACACTGATATACCCCCCACCCCTCACTGTAACACACTGATATACCCCACACCCCTCACTGGAACACACGGATATACGCCACTCCCCTGACTGTAACACACTGATATACCCCACACCCCTCACTGTAACACACTGATATACCCCACACCCCTCACTGTAAATCACTGATATACCCCACACCCCTCACTGTAACACACTGATATATCCCACACACCTCACTGTAACACACTGATATACGCCACACCCCTCACTGTAACACACTGATATACCCCACACCACACACTGTAACACACTGATATACGCCACACCGCTGACTGTAAAACACTGATATATCCCAAACCCCTCACTGTAAAACACTGATATACCCCACACCCCTCACTGTAACACACTGATATACCCCACACCCCTCACTGTGACTCCCTGATATACCCCACACCCCTCACTGTAACACACTGATATATCCCACACCCCTCACTGTAACACACTGATATATCCCACACCCCTCACTGTAACACACTGATATACGCCACACCCCTCACTGTAACACACTGATATATCCCACACCCCTCACTGTAACACACTGATATACCCCACACCCCTCAATGTGACACACTGACGTGTCCCACACCCCTCACTGTAACACTCTGATATACCCCACACCCCTCACTGTAACACACTGATATACCCCACACCCCTCACTGTAACACACTGATATATCCCACACCCCTCACTGTAACACACTGATATACCCCACACCCCTCACTGTAACACACTGAAATACCCCACACCCCTCAATGTAACACAATGATATACCCCACACCCCTCACTGTTACACCCTGATATACCCCACACCCCTCACTGTAACACACTGATATACCCCACACCCCTCACAGTAACACACTGATATATCACACACCCCTCACTGTAACACCCTGATATACCCCACACCCCTCACTGTAACACACTGATATACCCCACACCCCTCACTGTAACACAATGATATACCGCACACCCCTCACTGTAACACCCTGATATACCCCACACCCCTCGCTGTAACACAATGATATACCCCACACCCCTCGCTGTAACACACTGTTGTACCCCAATCCCCTCACTGTAACACACTGATATACCCCACATCCCTCACTGTAACACACTGATATACCCCACACCCCTCTCTGTAACACACTGATATACCCCACACCCCTCACAGTAACACACTGATATACCACACATCCCTCATTGTAACACACTGATATACCCCACACCCCTCACTGTCACACACTGATATACCCCACACCCCTCACAGTAACACACTGATATACCACACATCCCTCATTGTAACACACTGATATATCCCACACCCCTCACTGTAACACACTGATATACCCCACACCCCTCACTGTAACACTCTGATATACCCCACACCCCTCACTGTCACACACTGATATATCCCACACCCCTCACTGTAACACACTGATATATCCCACACCCCTCACTGTAACACACTGATATATCCCACACCCCTCACTGTAACACACTGATATACCCCACACCCCTCACTGTAACACACTGATATACCCCACACCCCTCACTGTAAAACACTGATATACCCCACACCCCTCACTGTAACACGCTGATATACCCCACACCCCTCACTGTAACACCCTGATATACACCACATCCATCAATGTAACACAATGATATAACCCACACCCCTCATTATAACACACGGATATACCCCACACCCCTCACTGTAACACAATGATATTCCCCACACCCCTCGCTGTAACACACTGTTGTACCCCAATCCCCTCACTGTAACACACTGATATACCCCACACCCCTCACAGTAACACACTGATATACCACACATCCCTCACTGTAACACACTGATATACCCCACACCCCTCACTGTAACACACTGATATACCCCACCCCCCTCACTGTAACACAATGATACAACCCACACACCTCACTGTAAAACACTGATATACGCCACACCCCTGACTGTAACACACTGATATACGCCACACCCCTGACTGTAACACACTGATATACCCCACACCCCTCACTATAACACACTGATATACCCCACACCCCTGTCTGTAACACCCTGATATACCCCTCACCCCTCACTGTAACACACTGATAAATCCCACACCCCTGACTGTAACACACTGATATACCCCACACCCCTCACTGTAACACACTGATATACCCCACACCCCTCGCTGTAACACACTGATATACCCCACACCCCTCACTGTAACACACTGATATACCCCACACCCCTCGCTGTAACACACTGATATACCCCACACCCCTCACTGTAACACACTGATATACCCCACACCCCTCGCTGTAACACACGGATATACCCCACACCCCTCACTGTAACACACTGATATATCCCACACCCCTCGCTGTAACACACTGATATACCCCACACCGCTCACTGTAACACACTGATATACCCCACACCCCTCGCTGTAACACACTGATATACCCCACACCCCTCACTGTAACACACTGATATACCCCACACCCCTCGCTGTAACACACTGATATACCCCACGCCCCTCACTGTAACACACTGATATACCCCACACCCCTCACTGTAACACACTGATATATCCCACACCCCTCACTGTTACACACTGATATACCCCACACCCCTCACTGTAACACACTGATATATCCCACACCCCTCACTGTTACACACTGATATACACCACACCCCTCACTGAAACACACTGATATACCCCACACCCCTCACTGTAACACACTGATATACACCACACCCCTCACTGAAACACACTGATATACCCCACACCCCTCACTGTAACACACTGATATACCCCACACCCCTCACTGTAACACACTGATATACACCACACCCCTCACTGTAACACACTGATATACCCCACACCCCTCACTGTAACACCCTGATATACCTCACACCCCTCACTGTGACACACTGATATATCCCACACCCCTCACTGTAACACACTGATATTCCCCACACCACTCACTGTAACACACTGATATACCCCACACCCCTCACTGTAACACACTGATATATCCCACACCCCTCACTGTAACACCCTGATATACCCCACACCCCTCACTGTAACACACTGATATATCCCACACCCCTCACTGTAACACACTGATATATCCCACACCCCTCACTGTAACACACTGATATACCCCACACCCCTCACTGTAACACACTGATTTACCCCACACCCCTCACTGTAACACACTGATATACCCCACACCCCTCTCTGTAACACACTGATATACCCCACACCCCTCACTGTAACACACTGATATACCCCACACCCCTCACTGTAACACACTGATATACGCCACACCCCTCACTGGAACACCCTGATATACCCCGCACCCCTCCCTGTAACACACTGATATACCCACCACCCCTCACTGTAACACACTGATATATCCCACACACCTCACTGTAACACACGGATATACCCCACACCCCTCACTGTAACACACTGATATACCTCACACCCCTCACTGTAACACACTGATATACCCCACACGCCTCACTGGAACACACGGATATACGCCACTCCCCTGACTGTAACACACTGATATACCCCACACCCCTGACTGTAACACACTGATATACCCCACATCCCTCACTGTAACACACTGATATACCCCACACCCCTCACTGTAATAACACTGATATACCCCACACCCCTCACTGTAACACACTGATACACACCACACGCCTCACTGGAACACACGGATATACGCCACTCCCCTGACTGTAACACACTGAAAAACCCCACACCCCTCACTGTAACACACTGATATACCCCCCACCCCTCACTGTAACACACTGATATACCCCACACCCCTCACTGGAACACACGGATATACGCCACTCCCCTGACTGTAACACACTGATATACCCCACACCCCTCACTGTAACACACTGATATACCCCACACCCCTCACTGTAAATCACTGATATACCCCACACCCCTCACTGTAACACACTGATATATCCCACACACCTCACTGTAACACACTGATATACGCCACACCCCTCACTGTAACACACTGATATACCCCACACCACACACTGTAACACACTGATATACGCCACACCGCTGACTGTAAAACACTGATATATCCCAAACCCCTCACTGTAAAACACTGATATACCCCACACCCCTCACTGTAACACACTGATATACCCCACACCCCTCACTGTGACTCCCTGATATACCCCACACCCCTCACTGTAACACACTGATATATCCCACACCCCTCACTGTAACACACTGATATATCCCACACCCCTCACTGTAACACACTGATATACGCCACACCCCTCACTGTAACACACTGATATATCCCACACCCCTCACTGTAACACACTGATATACCCCACACCCCTCAATGTGACACACTGACGTGTCCCACACCCCTCACTGTAACACTCTGATATACCCCACACCCCTCACTGTAACACACTGATATACCCCACACCCCTCACTGTAACACACTGATATATCCCACACCCCTCACTGTAACACACTGATATACCCCACACCCCTCACTGTAACACACTGAAATACCCCACACCCCTCAATGTAACACAATGATATACCCCACACCCCTCACTGTTACACCCTGATATACCCCACACCCCTCACTGTAACACACTGATATACCCCACACCCCTCACAGTAACACACTGATATATCACACACCCCTCACTGTAACACCCTGATATACCCCACACCCCTCACTGTAACACACTGATATACCCCACACCCCTCACTGTAACACAATGATATACCGCACACCCCTCACTGTAACACCCTGATATACCCCACACCCCTCGCTGTAACACAATGATATACCCCACACCCCTCGCTGTAACACACTGTTGTACCCCAATCCCCTCACTGTAACACACTGATATACCCCACATCCCTCACTGTAACACACTGATATACCCCACACCCCTCTCTGTAACACACTGATATACCCCACACCCCTCACAGTAACACACTGATATACCACACATCCCTCATTGTAACACACTGATATACCCCACACCCCTCACTGTCACACACTGATATACCCCACACCCCTCACAGTAACACACTGATATACCACACATCCCTCATTGTAACACACTGATATATCCCACACCCCTCACTGTAACACACTGATATACCCCACACCCCTCACTGTAACACTCTGATATACCCCACACCCCTCACTGTCACACACTGATATATCCCACACCCCTCACTGTAACACACTGATATATCCCACACCCCTCACTGTAACACACTGATATATCCCACACCCCTCACTGTAACACACTGATATACCCCACACCCCTCACTGTAACACACTGATATACCCCACACCCCTCACTGTAAAACACTGATATACCCCACACCCCTCACTGTAACACGCTGATATACCCCACACCCCTCACTGTAACACCCTGATATACACCACATCCATCAATGTAACACAATGATATAACCCACACCCCTCATTATAACACACGGATATACCCCACACCCCTCACTGTAACACAATGATATTCCCCACACCCCTCGCTGTAACACACTGTTGTACCCCAATCCCCTCACTGTAACACACTGATATACCCCACACCCCTCACAGTAACACACTGATATACCACACATCCCTCACTGTAACACACTGATATACCCCACACCCCTCACTGTAACACACTGATATACCCCACCCCCCTCACTGTAACACAATGATACAACCCACACACCTCACTGTAAAACACTGATATACGCCACACCCCTGACTGTAACACACTGATATACGCCACACCCCTGACTGTAACACACTGATATACCCCACACCCCTCACTATAACACACTGATATACCCCACACCCCTGTCTGTAACACCCTGATATACCCCTCACCCCTCACTGTAACACACTGATAAATCCCACACCCCTGACTGTAACACACTGATATACGCCACACCCCTCACAGGAACACACTGATATACCCCACACCCCTCACTGTAACACACTGAAATACCCCACACCCCTCACTGTAACACCCTGATATACCTCACACCCCTCACTGTAACACCCTGATATACCCCACACCCCTCACTGTACCACACTGATATACCCCACACCCCTCACTGTAACACACTGATATACCCCACACCCCTCACTGATATACCCCACACCCCTCACTGTAACACACTGATATATCCCACACCACACACTGTAACACACTGATATACCCCACACCCCTGACTGTAAAACACTGATATATCCCACACCCCTCACTGTAACACACTGATATACCCCACACCCCTCACTGTAACTCACTGATGTACCCCACACCCCTCACTGTAACTCACTGATATACCCCACACCCCTTACTGTAACACAATGATACACCCCACACCCCTCAGTGTAACACACTGATATATCCCACACCCCTCTCTGTAACACACTGATATACCGCACACCACTTACTGTAACACCCTGATATATCCCACACCCCTCACTGTAACACACTGATATACGCCACACCCCTCACTGAAACACACTGATATACCCCACACCCCTCACTGTAACACAATGATACAACCCACACACCTCACTGTAAAACACTGATATACGCCACACCCCTGACTGTAACACACTGATATACGCCACACCCCTGACTGTAACACACTGATATACCCCACACCCCTCACTATAACACACTGATATACCCCACACCCCTGTCTGTAACACCCTGATATACCCCTCACCCCTCACTGTAACACACTGATAAATCCCACACCCCTGACTGTAACACACTGATATACGCCACACCCCTCACAGGAACACACTGATATACCCCACACCCCTCACTGTAACACCCTGATATACCCCACACCCCTCATTGTAACACACTGATACACCCCACACCCCTCACTGTAACACCCTGATATACCCCACACCCCTCACTGTAACACACTGATATACCACAAACCCCTCACTGTTACACACTGATATACCCCCCACCCCTCACTGTAACACACTGATATACACCACACCCCTCACTGTAACACACTGATATACCCCACACCCCTCACTATAACACACTGATATACCCGACACCCCTCACTGTGACACACTGACGTATCCCACACCCCTCAATGTAACACCCTGATATACCCCACACCCCTCACTGTAACACACTGATATATCCCACACCCCTCACTGTAACACTCTGATATACCCCACACCCCTCACTGTAACACACTGATATATCCCACACCCCTCACTGTAACACACTGATATACCCCACACCCCTCACTGTAACACACTGATATATTCCACACCCCTCACTGTAACACGCTGATATACCCCACACCCCTCACTGTAACACACTGATATACCCCACATCCCTCACTGTAACACACTGATATACCCCACACCCGTCTCTGTAACACACTGATATACCCCACACCCCTCACAGTAACACACTAATATACCACACATCCCTCATTGTAATACACTGATATATCCCACACCCCTCACTGTAACACTCTGATATACCCCACACCCCTCACTGTAACACACTGATATACCCCACACCCCTCACTGTAACACACTGATATATCCCACACCCCTCACTGTAACACACTGATATACACCACACCCCTCACTGTAACACACTGATATACCCCACACCCCTCACTATAACACACTGATATACCCGACACCCCTCACTGTGACACACTGACGTATCCCACACCCCTCAATGTAACACCCTGATATACCCCACACCCCTCACTGTAACACACTGATATATCCCACACCCCTCACTGTAACACTCTGATATACCCCACACCCCTCACTGTAACACACTGATATATCCCACACCCCTCACTGTAACACACTGATATACCCCACACCCCTCACTGTAACACACTGATATATCCCACACCCCTCACTGTAACACGCTGATATACCCCACACCCCTCACTGTAACACAATGATATTCCCCACACCCCTCGCTGTAACACGCTGATATACCCCACACCCCTCACTGTAACACAATGATATAACCCACACCCCTCACTGTAACACAATGATATAACCCACACCCCTCATTATAACACACGGATATACCCCACACCCCTCACTGTAACACAATGATATTCCCCACACCCCTCGCTGTAACACACTGTTGTACCCCACACCCCTCTCTGTAACACACTGATATACCCCACACCCCTCACTGTAACACACTGATATATCCCACACCCCTCACTGTAACACACTGATATACGCCACACCCCTCACTGTAACACACTGATATATCCCACACCCCTCACTGTAACACACTGATATATCCCACACCCCTCACTGTAACACACTGATATACGCCACACCCCTCACTGTAACACACTGATATATCCCACACCCCTCACTGTAACACACTGATATACCCCACACCCCTCAATGTGACACACTGACGTGTCCCACACCCCTCACTGTAACACTCTGATATACCCCACACCCCTCACTGTAACACACTGATATACCCCACACCCCTCACTGTAACACACTGATATATCCCACACCCCTCACTGTAACACACTGATATACCCCACACCCCTCACTGTAACACACTGAAATACCCCACACCCCTCAATGTAACACAATGATATACCCCACACCCCTCACTGTTACACCCTGATATACCCCACACCCCTCACTGTAACACACTGATATACCCCACACCCCTCACAGTAACACACTGATATATCACACACCCCTCACTGTAACACCCTGATATACCCCACACCCCTCACTGTAACACACTGATATACCCCACACCCCTCACTGTAACACAATGATATACCGCACACCCCTCACTGTAACACCCTGATATACCCCACACCCCTCACTGTAACACAATGATATACCCCACACCCCTCGCTGTAACACACTGTTGTACCCCAATCCCCTCACTGTAACACACTGATATACCCCACATCCCTCACTGTAACACACTGATATACCCCACACCCCTCTCTGTAACACACTGATATACCCCACACCCCTCACAGTAACACACTGATATACCACACATCCCTCATTGTAACACACTGATATACCCCACACCCCTCACTGTCACACACTGATATACCCCACACCCCTCACAGTAACACACTGATATACCACACATCCCTCATTGTAACACACTGATATATCCCACACCCCTCACTGTAACACACTGATATACCCCACACCCCTCACTGTAACACTCTGATATACCCCACACCCCTCACTGTCACACACTGATATATCCCACACCCCTCACTGTAACACACTGATATATCCCACACCCCTCACTGTAACACACTGATATATCCCACACCCCTCACTGTAACACACTGATATACCCCACACCCCTCACTGTAACACACTGATATACCCCACACCCCTCACTGTAAAACACTGATATACCCCACACCCCTCACTGTAACACACTGATATACCCCACACCCCTCACTGTAACACCCTGATATACACCACATCCATCAATGTAACACAATGATATAACCCACACCCCTCACTGTAACACACTGATATTCCCCACACCCCTCGCTGTAACACACTGATATACCCCACACCCCTCACTGTAACACACTGATATACCCCACACCCCTCACTGTAACACACTGTTGTACCCCAATCCCCTCACTGTAACACACTGATATACCCCACACCCCTCACAGTAACACACTGATATACCACACATCCCTCACTGTAACACACTGATATACCCCACACCCCTCACTGTAACACACTGATATACCCCACCCCCCTCACTGTAACACAATGATACAACCCACACACCTCACTGTAAAACACTGATATACGCCACACCCCTGACTGTAACACACTGATATACGCCACACCCCTGACTGTAACACACTGATATACCCCACACCCCTCACTATAACACACTGATATACCCCACACCCCTGTCTGTAACACCCTGATATACCCCTCACCCCTCACTGTAACACACTGATAAATCCCACACCCCTGACTGTAACACACTGATATACGCCACACCCCTCACAGGAACACACTGATATACCCCACACCCCTCACTGTAACACACTGAAATACCCCACACCCCTCACTGTAACACCCTGATATACCTCACACCCCTCACTGTAACACCCTGATATACCCCACACCCCTCACTGTACCACACTGATATACCCCACACCCCTCACTGTAACACACTGATATACCCCACACCCCTCACTGATATACCCCACACCCCTCACTGTAACACACTGATATATCCCACACCCCTCACTGTAACACACTGATATATCCCACACCCCTCACTGTAACACACTGATATACCCCACACCCCTGACTGTAAAACACTGATATATCCCACACCCCTCACTGTAACACACTGATATACCCCACACCCCTCACTGTAACTCACTGATGTACCCCACACCCCTCACTGTAACTCACTGATATACCCCACACCCCTTACTGTAACACAATGATACACCCCACACCCCTCAGTGTAACACACTGATATATCCCACACCCCTCTCTGTAACACACTGATATACCGCACACCCCTTACTGTAACACCCTGATATATCCCACACCCCTCACTGTAACACACTGATATACGCCACACCCCTCACTGTAACACACTGATATACCCCACCCCCCTCACTGTAACACAATGATACAACCCACACACCTCACTGTAAAACACTGATATACGCCACACCCCTGACTGTAAGACACTGATATACGCCACACCCCTGACTGTAACACACTGATATACCCCACACCCCTCACTATAACACACTGATATACCCCACACCCCTGTCTGTAACACCCTGATATACCCCTCACCCCTCACTGTAACACACTGATAAATCCCACACCCCTGACTGTAACACACTGATATACGCCACACCCCTCACAGGAACACACTGATATACCCCACACCCCTCACTGTAACACCCTGATATACCCCACACCCCTCATTGTAACACACTGATATACACCACACCCCTCACTGTAACACACTGATATACCCCACACCCCTCACTATAACACACTGATATACCCGACACCCCTCACTGTGACACACTGACGTATCCCACACCCCTCAATGTAACACCCTGATATACCCCACACCCCTCACTGTAACACACTGATATATCCCACACCCCTCACTGTAACACTCTGATATACCCCACACCCCTCACTGTAACACACTGATATATCCCACACCCCTCACTGTAACACACTGATATACCCCACACCCCTCACTGTAACACACTGATATATCCCACACCCCTCACTGTAACACGCTGATATACCCCACACCCCTCACTGTAACACACTGATATACCCCACATCCCTCACTGTAACACACTGATATACCCCACACCCCTCTCTGTAACACACTGATATACCCCACACCCCTCACAGTAACACACTGATATACCACACATCCCTCATTGTAATACACTGATATACCCCACACCCCTCACTGTAACACACTGATATACACCCCACCCCTCATTGTAACACACTGATATACCCCAAACCCCTCAATGTAATACCCCATTTACCCCACACCCCTCACTGTAACACACTGATATATCCCACACCCCTCACTGTAACACACTGAACTACCCCACACCCCTCACTGTAACACACTGATATATCCCACACCACACACTGTAACACACTGATATACCCCACACCCCTCATTGTAACACACTGATATACCCCAAACCCCTCAATGTAACACAATGATATACCCCACACCCCTCACTGTAACACACTGACATACCCCACACCCCTCACTGTAACACCCTGATATACACCACATCCATCAATGTAACACAATGATATACCCCACACCCCTCAGTGTAACACTCTGATATACCCCACACCCCTCATTATAACACAATGATATAACCCACACCCCTCACTGTAACACACTGATATACCCCACACCCCTGAATGTAACTCACTGATATACCCCACACCCCTCACTGTAACTCACTGATATACCCCACACCCCTTACTGTAACACAATGATACACCCCACACCCCTCAGTGTAACACACTGATATATCCCACACCCCTCTCTGTAACACACTGATATACCCCACACCCCTCACTGTAACACCCTGATATATCCCACACCCATCACTGTAACACACTGATATACCCCACACCCCTCACTGTAACACACTGATATATCCCAAACCCCTCACTGTAACACACTGATATACACCACACCCCTCACTGAAACACACTGATATACCCCACACCCCTCACTGTAACACACTGATATACCCCACACCCCTCACTGTAACACACTGATATACACCACACCCCTCACTGTAACACACTGATATACCCCACACCCCTCACTGTAACACCCTGATATACCTCACACCCCTCACTGTGACACACTGATATATCCCACACCCCTCACTGTAACACACTGATATTCCCCACACCACTCACTGTAACACACTGATATACCCCACACCCCTCACTGTAACACACTGATATATCCCACACCCCTCACTGTAACACACTGATATACCCCACACCCCTCACTGTAACACACTGATATATCCCAAACCCCTCACTGTAACACACTGATATACCCCACACCCCTCACTGTAACACACTGATATACCCCACACCCCTCACTGTAAAACACTGATATACCCCACACCCCTCACTGTAACACACTGATATATCCCAAACCCCTCACTGTAACACACTGATATACCCCACACCCCTCACTGTAACACACTGATATATCCCACACCCCTCACTGTAACACACTGATATATCCCAAACCCCTCACTGTAACACCCTGATATACCCCACACCCCTCACTGTAACACACTGATATACCCCACACCCCTCACTGTAACACACTGATATACCCCACACCCCTCACTGTAACAGAATGATACAACCCACACCCCTCACTGTAAAACACTGATATATCCCACACCCCTCGCTGTAATACACTGATATATCCCACACCCCTCACTGTAACACACTGATATATCCCACACCCCTCACTGTAACACACTGATATATGCCACACCCCTCACTGTAACACACTGATATATCCCACACCCCTCACTGTAACACACTGATATACCCCACACCCCTCAATGTGACACACTGACGTGTCCCACACCCCTCACTGTAACACTCTGATATACCCCACACCCCTCACTGATATACCCCACACCCCTCACTGTAACACACTGATATATCCCACACCCCTCACTGTAACACACTGATATACACCACACCCCTCACTGTAACACACTGAAATACCCCACACCCCTCAATGTAACACAATGATATACCCCACACCCCTCACTGTTACACCCTGATATACCCCACACCCCTCACTGTAACACACTGATATACCCCACACCCCTCACAGTAACACACTGATATACCCCACACCCCTCACTGTAACACACTGATATACCCCACACCCCTCACTGTAACACACTGATATACCCCACACCCCTCACTGTAACACCCTGATATATCACACACCCCTCACTGTAACTTCCTGATATACCCCACACCCCTCACTGTAACACACTGATATACCCCACACCCCTCACAGTAACACACTGATATATCACACACCCCTCACTGTAACACCCTGATATATCCCACACCCCTCACTGTAACACACTGATATACCCCACACCCCTCACTGTAACACACTGAAATACCCCACACCCCTCAATGTAACACAATGATATACCCCACACCCCTCACTGTTACACCCTGATATGCCCCACACCCCTCACTGTAACACACTGATATACCCCACACCCCTCACAGTAACACACTGATATATCACACACCCCTCACTGTAACACCCTGATATATCACACACCCCTCACTGTAACACCCTGATATACCCCACACCCCTCACTGTAACACACTGATATACCCCACACCCCTCACAGTAACACACTGATATATCACACACCCCTCACTGTAACACCCTGATATACCCCACACCCCTCACTGTAACACACTGATATACCCCACACCCCTCACTGTAACACACTGATATACCCCACACCCCTCACTGTAACACACTGATATACCCCACACCCCTCACTGTAACACAATGATATACCGCACACCCCTCACTGTAACACCCTGATATACCCCACACCCCTCACTGTAACACAATGATATACCCCACACCCCTCGCTGTAACACACTGTTGTACCCCAATCCCCTCACTGTAACACACTGATATACCCCACATCCCTCACTGTAACACACTGATATACCCCACACCCCTCTCTGTAACACACTGATATACCCCACACCCCTCACAGTAACACACTGATATACCACACATCCCTCATTGTAACACACTGATATATCCCCACACCCCTCACAGTAACACACTGATATACCACACATCCCTCATTGTAACACACTGATATACCCCACACCCCTCACTGTAACACCCAGATATACCCCACACCCCTCATTGTAACACACTGATATACACCACACCCCTCACTGTAACACACTGATATACCCCACACCCCTCACTGTGACACACTGACGTATCCCACACCCCTCAATGTAACACCCTGATATACCCCACACCCCTCACTGTAACACACTGATATATCCCACACCCCTCACTGTAACACTCTGATATACCCCACACCCCTCACTGTAACACACTGATATATCCCACACCCCTCACTGTAACACACTGATATACCCCACACCCCTCACTGTAACACACTGATTTACCCCACATCCCTCACTGTAACACACTGATATACCCCACACCCCTCTCTGTAACACACTGATATACCCCACACCCCTCACAGTAACACACTGATATACCACACATCCCTCATTGTAATACACTGATATACCCCACACCCCTCACTGTAACACACTGATATACACCCCACCCCTCATTGTAACACACTGATATACCCCAAACCCCTCAATGTAATACCCCATTTACCCCACACCCCTCACTGTAACACACTGATATATCCCACACCACACACTGTAACACACTGATATACCCCACACCCCTCATTGTAACACACTGATATACCCCAAACCCCTCAAGGTAACACAATGATATACCCCACACCCCTCACTGTAACACCCTGATATACACCACATCCATCAATGTAACACAATGATATACCCCACACCCCTCAGTGTAACAGAATGATACAAGCCACACCCCTCACTGTAAAACACTGATATACCCCACACCCCTCACTGTAACACACTGAAATACCCCACACCCCTCAATGTAACACAATGATATACCCCACACCCCTCACTGTTACACCCTGATATACCCCACACCCCTCACTGTAACACACTGATATACCCCACACCCCTCACAGTAACACACTGATATATCACACACCCCTCACTGTAACACCCTGATATACCCCACACCCCTCACTGTAACACACTGATATACCCCACACCCCTCACTGTAACACAATGATATACCGCACACCCCTCACTGTAACACCCTGATATACCCCACACCCCTCACTGTAACACAATGATATACCCCACACCCCTCGCTGTAACACACTGTTGTACCCCAATCCCCTCACTGTAACACACTGATATACCCCACATCCCTCACTGTAACACACTGATATACCCCACACCCCTCTCTGTAACACACTCATATACCCCACACCCCTCACAGTAACACACTGGTATACCACACATCCCTCATTGTAACACACTGATATATCCCCACACCCCTCACTGTAACACACTGATATACCCCACACCCCTCACTGTAACACACTGATATACCCCACACCCCTCACTGTAACACACTGATATACCCCACACCCCTCACTGTAACACACTGATATACCCCAAACCCCTCACTGTAACACACTGATATACCCCACACCCCTCACTGTAACACACTGATATACCCCACACCCCTCACTGTAACACACTGATATATCCCACACCCGTAACTGTAATACACTGATATACCCCACACCCCTCACTGTAACACACTGATATATCCCACACCACACACTGTAACACACTGATATACCCCACACCCCTCACTGTAACACACTGATATACCCCACACCCCTCACTGTAAAACACTGATATACCCCACACCCCTCACTGTAACACACAGATATACCCCACACCCCTCACTGTAACACACTGATATATCCCACACCACACACTGTAACACACTGATATACCCCACACCCCTCACTGTAACACACTGATATACCCCACACCCCTCACTGTAAAACACTGATATACCCCACACCCCTCACTGTAACACACTGATATATCCCACACCCCTCACTGTAACACCCTGATATATCCCACACCACACACTGTAACACACTGATATACCCCACACCCCTCACTGTAACACACTGATATACCCCACACCCCTCACTGTAAAACACTGATATACCCCACACCCCTCACTGTAACACACTGATATACCCCACACCCCTCACTGTAACACCCTGATATACACCACATCCATCAATGTAACACAATGATATACCCACACCCCTCATTATAACACACGGATATACCCCACACCCCTCACTGTAACACAATGATATTCCCCACACCCCTCGCTGTAACACACTGTTGTACCCCAATCCCCTCACTGTAACACACTGATATACCCCACATCCCTCACTGTAACACACTGATATACCCCACACCCCTCACTGTAACACACTGATATACCCCACACCCCTCGCAGTAACACACTGATATACGACACATCCCTCATTGTAACACACTGAAATACCCCACACCCCTCACTGTACCACACTGATATACCCCACACCCCTCACTGTAACACACTGATATACCCCACATCCCTCACTGATATACCCCACACCCCTCACTGTAACACACTGATATATCCCACACCCCTCACTGTAACACACTGATATATCCCACACCACACACTGTAACACACTGATATACCCCACACCCCTGACTGTAAAACACTGATATATCCCACACCCCTCACTGTAACACACTGATATACCCCACACCCCTCACTGTAACTCACTGATGTACCCCACACCCCTCACTGTAACTCACTGATATACCCCACACCCCTTACTGTAACACAATGATACACCCCACACCCCTCAGTGTAACACACTGATATATCCCACACCCCTCTCTGAAACACACTGATATACCGCACACCCCTTACTGTAACACCCTGATATATCCCACACCCCTCACTGTAACACACTGATATACGCCACACCCCTCACTGTAACACACTGATATACCCCACCCCCCTCACTGTAACACAATGATACAACCCACACACCTCACTGTAAAACACTGATATACGCCACACCCCTGACTGTAACACACTGATATACGCCACACCCCTGACTGTAACACACTGATATACCCCACACCCCTCACTATAACACACTGATATACCCCACACCCCTGTCTGTAACACCCTGATATACCCCTCACCCCTCACTGTAACACACTGATAAATCCCACACCCCTGACTGTAACACACTGATATACGCCACACCCCTCACAGGAACACACTGATATACCCCACACCCCTCACTGTAACACCCTGATATACCCCACACCCCTCATTGTAACACACTGATATACACCACACCCCTCACTGTAACACACTGATATACCCCACACCCCTCACTGTAACACACTGATATACCCGACACCCCTCACTGTGACACACTGACGTATCCCACACCCCTCAATGTAACACCCTGATGTACCCCACACCCCTCACTGTAACACACTGATATACCCCACACCCCTCACTGTAACACAATGATATACCCCACATCCCTCACTGTAACACACTGATATACCCCACACCCCTCTCTGTAACACACTGATATACCCCACACCCCTCACAGTAACACACTGATATACCACACATCCCTCATTGTAATACACTGATATACCCCACACCCCTCACTGTAACACACTGATATACACCCCACCCCTCATTGTAACACACTGATATACCCCAAACCCCTCAATGTAATACCCCATTTACCCCACACCCCTCACTGTAACACACTGATATATCCCACACCACACACTGTAACACACTGATATACCCCACACCCCTCACTGTAACACACTGATATACCCCAAACCCCTCAATGTAACACAATGATATACCCCACACCCCTCACTGTAACACACTGACAGACCCCACACCCCTCACTGTAACACCCTGATATACACCACATCCATCAATGTAACACAATGATATACCCCACACCCCTCAGTGTAACACTCTGATATACCCCACACCCCTCATTATAACACAATGATATAACCCACACCCCTCACTGTAACACACTGATATACCCCACACCCCTGACTGTAACTCACTGATATACCCCACACCCCTCACTGTAACTCACTGATATACCCCACACCCCTTACTGTAACACAATGATACACCCCACACCCCTCAGTGTAACACACTGATATATCCCACACCCCTCTCTGTAACACACTGATATACCCCACACCCCTCACTGTAACACCCTGATATATCCCACACCCATCACTGTAACACACTGATATATCCCACACGCCTCACTGTAACACACTGATATACCCCAAACCCCTCACTGTAACACACTGATATACCCCACACCCCTCTCTGTAACACACTGATATACGCCACACCCCTCACTGTAACAGAATGATACAACCCACAGACCTCACTGTAAAACACTGATATATCCCACACCCCTCACTGTAACACACTGATATATCCCAAACCCCTCACTGTAACACCCTGATATACCCCACACCCCTCACTGTAACACACTGATATACCCCACACCCCTCACTGTAACACACTGATATACCCCACACCCCTCACTGTAACAGAATGATACAACCCACACCCCTCACTGTAAAACACTGATATATCCCACACCCCTCGCTGTAATACACTGATATATCCCACACCCCTCACTGTAACACACTGATACATCCCACACCCCTCACTGTAACACACTGATATACGCCACACCCCTCACTGTAACACACTGATATATCCCACACCCCTCACTGTAACACACTGATATACCCCACACCCCTCAATGTGACACACTGACGTGTCCCACACCCCTCACTGTAACACTCTGATATACCCCACACCCCTCACTGATATACCCCACACCCCTCACTGTAACACACTGATATATCCCACACCCCTCACTGTAACACACTGATATACCCCACACCCCTCACTGTAACACACTGAAATACCCCACAGCCCTCAATGTAACACACTGATATACCCCACACCCCTCACTGTAACACACTGAAATACCCCACACCCCTCAATGTAACACACTGATATACCCCACACCCCTCACAGTAACACACTGATATATCACACACCCCTCACTGTAACACACTGATATACCCCACACCCCTCACAGTAACACACTAATATACCACACATCCCTCATTGTAACACACTGATATATCCCCAAACCCCTCACTGTAACACACTGATATAACCCACACCCCTCACTGTAACACACTGATATACCCCACACCCCTCACTGTAACACACTGATATACCCCAAACCCCTCACTGTAACACACTGATATATCCCACACCCCTCACTGTAACACACTGATATATCCCACACCCCTCACTGTAACACACTGATATATCCCACACCCCTCACTGTAACACCCTGATATACCCCACACCACTCACTGTAACACACTGATATACCCCACACCCCTCACTGTAACACACTGATGTACCCCACACCCCTCACAGTAACACAATGATATATCGCACACCACTCACTGTAACACACTGATATACCCCACACCCCTCACTGTAACACACTGATATACCCCACACCCCTCACTGTAACACACTGATATACCCCACACCTCTCACTGTGACACACTGATATTCCCCACACCCCTCACTGTAACACACTGATATACCCCACACCCCTCACTGTAACACACTGATATACCCCACACCCCTCACTGTAACACAATGATATACCGGACACCCCTCACTGTAACACCCTGATATACCCGAAACCCCTCACTGTAACACAATGATATACCCCACACCCCTCACTGTAACACACTGATATACCCCAATCCCCTCACTGTAACACACTGATATACCCCACATCCCTCACTGTAACACACTGATATACCCCACACCCCTCTCTGTAACACACTGATATACCCCACACCCCTCACAGTAACACACTAATATACCACACATCCCTCATTGTAACACACTGATATATCCCCACACCCCTCACTGTAACACACTGATATACCCCAAACCCCTCAATGTAATACCCCATTTACCCCACACCCCTCACTGTAACACACTGATATAACCCACACCCCTCATTATAACACACGGATATACCCCACACCCCTCACTGTAACACAATGATATTCCCCACACCCCTCGCTGTAACACACTGTTGTACCCCAAACCCCTCACTGTAACACACTGATATATCCCACACCCCTCACTGTAACACACTGATATACCCCACACCCCTCACTGTAACACACTGATATACCCCAAACCCCTCACTGTAACACACTGATATATCCCACACCCCTCACTGTAACACACTGATATATCCCACACCCCTCACTGTAACACACTGATATATCCCACACCCCTCACTGTAACACCCTGATATACCCCACACCACTCACTGTAACACACTGATATACCCCACACCCCTCACTGTAACACACTGATGTACCCCACACCCCTCACAGTAACACAATGATATATCGCACACCACTCACTGTAACACACTGATATACCCCACACCCCTCACTGTAACACACTGATATACCCCACACCCCTCACTGTAACACACTGATATACCCCACACCCCTCACTGTGACACACTGATATTCCCCACACCCCTCACTGTAACACACTGATATACCCCACACCCCTCACTGTAACACACTGATATACCCCACACCCCTCACTGTAACACACTGATATACCCCACACCCCTCACTGTAACACACTGATATACCCCACACCCCTCACTGTAACACACTGATATACCCCACACCCGTCACTGTAATACACTGATATACCCCACACCCCTCTCTGTAACACACTGATGTACCCCACACCCCTCACTGTGACACACTGATATACCCCACACCCCTCACTGTAACACACAGATATATCCCACACCCCTCACTGTAACACACTGATACACCCCACACCCCTCACTGTAACACACACATATATCCCACACCCCTCACTGTAACACACTGATACACCCCACACCCCTCACTGTAACACCCTGATATACCCCACACCCCTCACTGTAACACACTGATATACCCCACACCACTCACTGTAACACACAGATATACCCCACACCCCTCACTGTAACACCCTGATATACCCCACACCCCTCACTGTGACACACTGATATACCCCCCACCCCTCACTGAAATACACTGATATACCCGACACCCCTCACTGTAACACACTGATATATCCCACACCCCTCACTGTAACACACTGATATACCCCACACCCCTCACTGTGACACACTGATATACCCGACACCCCTCACTGTAACACACTGATATACCCCACACCCCTCACTGTAACACACTGATATACCCCACACCCCTCACTGTAACACCCTGATATACCCCACACTACTCACTGTAACACACTGATACACCCCACACCCCTCACTGTAACACACTGATATACCCCACACCCCTCACTGTAACACAATGATATACCCCACACCCGTCACTGTAATACACTGATATACCCCACACCCCTCTCTGTAACACACTGATGTACCCCACACCCCTCACTGTGACACACTGATATACCCCACACCCCTCGCTGTGACACACTGATATACCCCACACCCCTCGCTGTGACACACTGATATACCCCACACCCCTCGCTGTGACACACTGATATAACCCACACCCCTCACTGTGACAGACTGATATACCCCACACCCCTCACTGTGACACAGTGATATACCCCACACCCCTCACTGTAACAAACTGATATATCCCACACCCCTCACTGTAACACTCTGATATACCCCACACCCCTGTCTGTAACACACTGATATACCCCACACCCCTCTCTGTAACACACTGATATACCCCACACCCCTCACTGTAACACACTGATATACCCCACACCCCTCACTGTGACACACTGATATACACCACACCCCTCACAGTAACACACTGATATAGCCCACACCCCTCACTGTAACACCCTGATATACCCCACACTACTCACTGTAACACACTGATATACCCCCCACCCCTCACTGTAATACATTGATATACCTCACACCCCTCACTGTAACACACTGATATACCCCCCACCCCTCACTGTAACACACTGATATACCCCACACCCCTCACTGTAACACCCTGATATACCCCGCACCCCTCACTATAACGCACTGATATACCCCACACCCCTCACAGTAACACACTGATATACCCCCCACCCCTCACTGTAATACACTGATATACCCCACACCCCTCACTGTAACACACTGATATACCCCACACCCCTCACTGTAACACCCTGATATATCCCACACACCTCACTGTAACACACTGATATACCCCCCGCCCCTCACTGTAATACACTGATATACCCCACACCCCTCACTGTAACACACTGATATACCCCACACCCCTCACTGGAACACACTGATATATCTCATACCCCTCACTGGAACACACTGATATATCCCACACCCCTCACTGTAACACACTGATATACCGCACACCCCTCACTGTAACACACTGATATATCCCACACCCCTCACTGTAACACACTGATATACCCCACACCCCTCACTGTAACACACTGATATATCCCACACCCCTCACTGTAACACACTGATATACCCCACACCACTCACTGTAACACACTGATATATCCCACACCCCTCACTGTAACACACTGATATACCCCACACCCCTCACTGTAACACACTGATATACCCCAAACCCCTCACTGTAACACACTGATATATCCAACACCCCTCACTGTAACACACTGATATACCCCACACCACTCACTGTAACACACTGATATACCCCACACCCCTCACTGTAACACACTGATGTACCCCACACCCCTCACAGTAACACAATGATATATCGCACACCACTCACTGTAACACACTGATATACCCCACACCCCTCACTGTAACACACTGATATACCCCACACACCTCACTGTAACACACTGATACACCCCACACCCCTCACTGTAACACACTGATATACCCCACACCCCTCACTGTAACACACTGATACACCCCACACCCCTCACTGTAACACCCTGATATACCCCACACCCCTCACTGTAACACCCCGATATACCCCACACCCCTCACTGTAACACACTGATATACACCACACCCCACACTGTAACACCATGATATACCCCACACCCCTCACTGCAACACCCCAATTACCCCACACCCCTCACTGTAACACACTGATATACCCCACACCCCTCTCTGTAACACACTGATATACCCCACACCCCTCACTGTAAGACACTGATATACCCCACACCCCTCACTGTAAGACCATGATATACCGCACACCCCGCACTGTAACACACTGATATACGCCACACCCCTCACTGTAACACACTGATATACGCCACACCCTTCAATGTAACACACTGATATACGCCACACCCCTCACTGTAACACACTGATATATCCCACACCCCTCACTGTAACACTGATATACCCCACACCACTCACTGTAACACACTGATATACCCCACACACCTCGCTGTAACACACTGATATACCCCACACCCCTCTCTGTAACACACTGATATACCCCACACCCCTCACTCTAACACACTGATATACTCCACACCCCTCTCTGTAACACACTGATATACCCCACACCCCTCAGTGTAACACATTGATATACCCCACACACCTCACCGTGACACACTGATATACCCCACACCCCTCACTGTAACACACTGATATACCCCACACCCCTCAGTGTAACACATTGATATACCCCACACCCCTCACTGGAACACACTGATATATCCCACACCCCTCACTGTAACACACTGATATATCCCACACACCTCACTGTAACACATTGATATACCCCACACCCCTCACAGTAACACAATGATATACCCCACACCCGTCACTGTAATACACTGATATACCCCACACCCCTCTCTGTAACACCCTGATGTATCCCACACCCCTCACTGTAACACACTGATATACCCCACACCCCTCACTGTGACACAGTGATATACCCCACACCCCTCACTGTAACACACTGATATACACCACACCCCTCACTGTGACACACTGATATACCCCACACCCCTCAATGTAACACAGTGACATACCCCACACCCCTCACTGTAACACACTGATATACCGCACACCCCTCACTGTAACACACTGATATACACCACACCCCTCACTGGAACACACTGATATATCCCACACCCCTCACTGTAACACACTGATATACCGCACACCCCTCACTGTAACACACTGATATATCCCACACCCCTCACTGTAACACACTGATATACCCCACACCCCTCACTGTAACACACTGATATATCCCACACCCCTCACTGTAACACACTGATATACCCCACACCCCTCACTGTAACACACTGATATATCCCACACCCCTCACTGTAACACTCTGATATATCCCACACCCCTCACTGTAACACACTGATATACCCCAAACCCCTCACTGTAACACACTGATATATCCCACACCCCTCACTGTAACACACTGATATACCCAACACCCCTCACAGTAACACAATGATATACCCCACACCCGTCACTGTAATACACTGATATACCCCACACCCCTCTCTGTAACACACTGATGTACCCCACACCCCTCACTGTGACACACTGATATACACCACACCCCTCGCTGTGACACACTGATATACCCCACACCCCTCGCTGTGACACACTGACATACCCCACACCCCTCGCTGTGACACACTGATATACCCCACACCCCTCACTGTGACAGACTGATATACCCCACACCCCTCACTGTGACACAGTGATATACCCCTCACCCCTCACTGTAACAAACTGATATATCCCACACCCCTCACTGTAACACTCTGATATACCCCACACCCCTGTCTGTAACACACTGATATACCCCACACCCCTCTCTGTAACACACTGATATACCCCACACCCCTCACTGTAACACACTGATATACCCCACACCCCTCACTGTGACACACTGATATACACCACACCCCTCACAGTAACACACTGATATAGCCCACACCCCTCACTGTAACACCCTGATATACCCCACACTACTCACTGGAACACACTGATATACCCCCCACCCCTCACTGTAATACATTGATATACCTCACACCCCTCACTGTAACACACTGATATACCCCCCACCCCTCACTGTAATACACTGATATACCCCACACCCCTCACTGTAACACACTGATATACCCCACACCCCTCACTGTAACACCCTGATATACCCCGCACCCCTCACTATAACGCACTGATATACCCCACACCCCTCACAGTAACACACTGATATACCCCCCACCCCTCACTGTAATACACTGATATACCCCACACCCCTCACTGTAACACACTGATATACCCCACACCCCTCACTGTAACACCCTGATATATCCCACACACCTCACTGTAACACACTGATATACCCCCCGCCCCTCACTGTAATACACTGATATACCCCACACCCCTCACTGTAACACACTGATATACCCCACACCCCTCACTGTAACACACTGATATATCTCATACCCCTCACTGGAACACACTGATATATCCCACACCCCTCACTGTAACACACTGATATACCGCACACCCCTCACTGGAACACACTGATATACCCCAAACCCCTCACTGTAACACACTGATATACCCCACACCCCTCACTGTAATACACTGATATACCCCACACCCCTCACTGTAACACACTGATATACCCCACACCCCTCACTGTAACACACTGATATACCCCACACCCCTCACTGTAACACACTGATGTACCCCACACCCCTCACAGTAACACAATGATATATCGCACACCACTCACTGTAACACACTGATATACCCCACACCCCTCACTGTAACACACTGATATACCCCACACCCCTCACTGTAACACACTGATATACCCCACACCCCTCACTGTGACACACTGATATTCCCCACACCCCTCACTGTAACACACTGATATACCCCACACCCCTCACTGTAACACACTGATATACCCCACACCCCTCACTGTAACACACTGATATACCCCACACCCCTCTCTGTAACACACTGATATACCCCACACCCGTCACTGTAATACACTGATATACCCCACACCCCTCTCTGTAACACACTGATGTACCCCACACCCCTCACTGTGACACACTGATATACCCCACACCCCTCACTGTGACACAGTGATATACCCCACACCCCTCACTGTAACACACTGATATACCCCACACCCCTCACTGTGACACACTGATATACCCCACACGCCTCACTGTAACACACTGATATACCACACACCCCTCACTGTGACACCCTGATATACCCCACACTACTCACTGTAACACACTGATATACCCCCCACCCCTCACTGTAATACATTGATATACCCCACACCCCTCACTGTAACACACTGATATACCCCCCACCCCTCACTGTAATACACTGATATACCCCACACCCCTCACTGTAACACACTGATATACCCCACACCCCTCACTGAAACACCCTGATATATCCCCACACCCCTCACTGTAACACACTGATATACCCCCCACCCCTCACTGTAATACACTGATATACCCCACACCCCTCACTGTAACACACTGATATACCCCACACCCCTCACTGTAACACCCTGATATATGCCACACACCTCACTGTAACACCCTGATATACCCCCCACCCCTCACTGTAATACACTGATATACCCCACACCCCTCACTGTAACACACTGATATACCCCACACCCCTCACTGTAACACACTGATATATCTCACACCCCTCACTGTAACACCCTGATATATCCCACACCCCTCACTGTAACACACTGATATTCCCCCCACCCCTCACTGTAATACACTGATATACCCCACACCCCACACTGTAACACACAGATATACCCCACACCCCTCACTGTAACACAGTGATATACCCCACAACCCTCACTGTAAAACCCTGATATACCCCACTCCCCCTCACTGTAACACACTGATATACCCCACAACCCTCACTGTGACACACTGATATATCCCACACCCCTCACTGTAACACACTGATATCTCGCACACCCAACACTGTAACACACTGATATACCCCCACACCCCTCACAGTAACACCCTGATATACCGCACACCCCTCACTGTAACACACTGATATATCTCACACCCCTCACTGTAACACACTGATATACCCCACACCACTCACTGTAACACACTGATATACCCCACAACCCTCACTGTAACACCCTGATATACCCCACACCCCCTCACTGTAACATACTGATATACCCCACACCCCTCACTGTAACACACTGATATACCCCACACCCCTCACTGTAACACACTGATATACCCCAAACCCCTCACTGTAACACACTGATATACCCCACACCCCTCACTGTAACACTGATATACCCCACACCCCTCACTGTAACACCCTGATATACCCCACACCCCTCACTGTGACACACTGATATACCCCACACCCCTCACTGTAACACACTGATATATCCCACACCCCTCACTGTAACACACTGATACACCCCACACCCCTCACTGTAACACACTGATATACCCCACAACCCTCACTGTAAAACCCTGATATACCCCACACCCCCTCACTGTAACACACTGATATACCCCACAACCCTCACTGTAACACCCTGATATACCCCACACCCCCTCACTGTAACACCCTGATATACCCCACACCCCTCACTGTAACACACTGATACACCCCACACCCCTCACTGTAACACCCCGATATACCCCACACCCCTCACTGTAACACACTGATATACCCCACAACCCTCACTGTAAAACCCTGATATACCCCACACCCCCTCACTGTAACACACTGATATACCCCACACCCCTCACTGTAACACACTGATACACCCCACACCCCTCACTGTAACACACTGATATACCCCACACCTCTCACTGTAACACACTGATACACCCCACACCCCTCACTGTAACACCCTGATATACCCCACACCCCTCACTGTAACACCCCGATATACCCCACACCCCTCACTGTAACACACTGATATACACCACACCCCTCACTGTAACAGCATGATATACCCCACACCCCTCATTGCAACACCCCAATTACCCCACACCCCTCACTGTAACACACTGATATACCCCACACTCCTCTCTGTAACACACTGATATACCCCACACAGCCCTTACAGTAACACCCTGATATACCCCACACCCCTCACTGTAACACCATGATATACCGCACACCCCTCACTGTAACACACTGATATACGCCACACCCCTCACTGTAACACACTGATATACGCCATACCCTTCAATGTAACACACTGATATACGCCACACCCCTCACTGTAACACACTGATATATCCCACACCCCTCACTGTAACACTGATATACCCCACACCCCTCACTGTAACACACTGATATACCCCACACACCTCGCTGTAACACACTGATATACCCCACACCCCTCTCTGTAACACACTGATATACCCCACACCCCTCACTCTAACACACTGATATACTCCACACCCCTCTCTGTAACACTCTGATATACCCCACACCCCTCACTCTAACACACTGAACTACCCCACACACCTCACTGTAACACACTGATATACCCCACACCCCTCAGTGTAACACATTGATATACCCCACACCCCTCACTGGAACACACTGATATATCCCACACCCCTCACTGTAACACACTGATATATCCCACACCCCTCACTGTAACACACTGATATACCCCACACCCCTCACTGTGACACACTGATATACCCCACACCCCTCACTGTGACACACTGATATACCCCACACCCCTCACTGTAACACACTGATATACCCCAAACCCTTCATTGTAACACATTGATATACCCCACACCCCTCACTGTAACACACTGATATATCCCACACCCCTCAATGTAACACCCTGATCTACCCCACACCCCTCACTGTAACACACTGATATATCCCACACCCCTCTCTGTAACACACTAATATACACCACACCCCTCACTGTAACACACTGATATACCCCACACACCTCACTGTAACACACTGATATACCCCACACCCCTCACTGTAACACACTGATATACCCCACACCCCTCACTGTAACACACTGATATATCCCACACCCCTCTCTGTAACACACTAATATACACCACATCCCTCACTGTAAAACACTGATATACCCCACACCCCTCACTGTAACACACTGATATACCCCACGCCCCTCACTGTAACACACTGATATACCCCACACCCCTCACTGTAACAGACTGATATATCCCACACCCCTCACTGTTACACACTGATATACCCCACACCCCTCACTGTAACACACTGATATATCCCACACCCCTCACTGTTACAAACTGATATACACCACACCCCTCACTGAAACACACTGATATACCCCACACCCCTCACTGTAACACACTGATATACACCACACCCCTAACTGAAACACACTGATATACCCCACACCCCTCACTGTAACACACTGATATACCCCACACCCCTCACTGTAACACACTGATATACACCACACCCCTCACTGTAACACACTGATATACCCCACACCCCTCACTGTAACACCCTGATATACCTCACACCCCTCACTGTGACACACTGATATATCCCACACCCCTCACTGTAACACACTGATATGCCCCACACCCCTCACTGTAACACACTGATATATCCCACACCCCTCACTGTAACACACTGATATATCCCACACCCCTCACTGTAACACACTGATATACCCCACACCCCTCACTCTAACACACTGATTTACCCCACACCCCTCACTGTTACACACTGATATACCCCACACCCCTCTCTGTAACACACTGATATACCCCACACCCCTCACTGTAACACACTGATATACCCCACACCCCTCACTGTAACACACTGATATACGCCACACCCCTCACTGTAACACCCTGATATACACCGCACCCCTCCCTGTAACACACTGATATACCCCCCACCCCTCACTGTAACACACTGATATATCCCACACACCTCACTGTAACACACGGATATACGCCACACCCCTGACTGTAACACACTGATATACCCCACACCCCTCACTGTAACACACTGATATACCCCCCACCATTCACTGTCACACACTGATATACCCCACACCCCTCACTGGAACACACGGATATACGCCACACCCCTGACTGTAACACACTGATATACCCCACACCCCTCACTGTAACACACTGATATACCCCACACCCCTCACTGTAAATCACTGATATACCCCACACCCCTCACTGTAACACACTGATATATCCCACACACCTCACTGTAACACACTGATATACGCCACACCCCTCACGGTAACACACTGATATACCCCACACCACACACTGTAACACACTGATATACGCCACACCGCTGACTGTAAAACACTGATATATCCCACACCCCTCACTGTAAAACACTGATATACCCCACACCCCTCACTGTAACACACTGATATACCCCACACCCCTCACTGTGACACCCTGATATACCCCACACCCCTCACTGTAACACACTGAAATATCCCACACCCCTCACTGTAACACACTGATATATCCCACACCCCTCACTGTAACACACTGATATACGCCACACCCCTCACTGTAACACACTGATATACTCCACACCCCTCACTGTAACACACTGATATACCCCAAACCCCTCAATGTAACACACTGATATATCCCGCACCCCTCACTGTAACACACTGATATACCCCACACCCCTCGCTGTAACACACTGATATTCCCCACACCCGTCACTATAACACACTGATATACCCCAAACCCCTCAATGTAACACAATGATATACCCCACACCCCTCACTGTAACACATTGATATACCCCACACCCCTCACAGTAACACAATGATATACCCCACACCCGTCACTGTAATACACTGATATACCCCACACCCCTCACTGTGACACAGTGATATACCCCACACCCCTCACTGTAACACACTGATATACACCACACCCCTCACTGTGACACACTGATATACCCCACACCCCTCACTGTAACACAGTGACATACCCCACACCCCTCACTGTAACACACTGATATACCGCACACCCCTCACTGTAACACACTGATATACACCACACCCCTCACTGGAACACACTGATATATCCCACACCCCTCACTGTAACACACTGATATATCCCACACCCCTCACTGTAACACACTGATATACCGCACACCCCTCACTGTAACACACTGATATACACCACACCCCTCACTGTAACACACTGATATATCCCACACCCCTCACTGTAACACACTGATATTGCCCACACCCCTCACTGTAACACACTGATATATCCCAAACCCCTCACTGTAACACACTGATATATCCCACACCCCTCACTGTAACACACTGATATACCCCACACCCCTCACAGTAACACAATGATATATCCCACACCCGTCACTGTAATACACTGATATACCCCACACCCCTCTCTGTAACACACTGATGTACACCACACCCCTCACTGTGACACACTGATATACCCCACACCCCTCACTGTGACACAGTGATATACCCCACACCCCTCACTGTAACACACTGATATACCCCACACCCCTCACTGTGACACACTGATATACCCCACACCCCTCACTGTAACACACTGATATACCCCACACCCCTCACTGTAACACCCTGATATACCCCACACTACTCACTGTAACACACTGATATACCCCCCACCCCTCACTGTAATACATTGATATACCCCACACCCCTCACTGTAACACACTGATATACTCCCCACCCCTCACTGTAATACACTGATATACCCCACACCCCTCACTGTAACACACTGATATACCCCACACCCCTCACTGTAACACCCTGATATACCCCGCACCCCTCACTATAACGCACTGATATACCCTACACCCCTCACAGTAACACACTGATATACCCCCCACCCCTCACTGTAATGCACTGATATACCCCACACCCCTCACTGTAACACACTGATATACCCCACACCCCTCACTGTAACACCCTGATATATCCCACACACCTCACAGTAACACACTGATATACCCCCCACCCCTCACTGTAATACACTGATATACCCCACACCCCTCACTGTAACACACTGATATACCCCACACCCCTCACTGTAACACACTGATATATCTCACACCCCTCACTGGAACACACTGATATATCCCACACCCCTCACTGTAACACACTGATATACCGCACACCCCTCACTGTAACACACTGATATACCCCAAACCCCTCACTGTAACACACTGATATATCCCACACCCCTCACTGTAACACACTGATATACCCCACACCCCTCACTGTAACACACTGATATACCCTCCACCCCTCACTGTAATACACTGATATACCCCACACCCCTCACTGTAACACACTGATATACCCCACACTCCTCACTGTAACACCCTGATATACCCCGCACCCCTCACTATAACGCACTGATATACCCCACACCCCTCACAGTAACACACTGATATACCCCCCACCCCTCACTGTAATACACTGATATACCCCACACCCCTCACTGTAACACACTGATATACCCCACACCCCTCACTGTAACACCCTGATATATCCCACACACCTCACTGTAACACACTGATATACCCCACACTCCTCACTGTAACACCCTGATATACCCCGCACCCCTCACTATAACGCACTGATATACCCCACACCCCTCACAGATATACCCCCCACTGATATACCCCCCACCCCTCACTGTAATACACTGATATACCCCACACCCCTCACTGTAACACACTGATATACCCCACACCCCTCACTGTAACACACTGATATACCCCACACCCCTCACTGTAACACACTGATATATCCCACACCCCTCACTGTAACACACTGATATACCGCACACCCCTCACTGGAACACACTGATATATCCCACACCCCTCACTGTAACACACTGATATATCTGACACCCCTCACTGGAACACACTGATATATCCCACACCCCTCACTGTAACACACTGATATACCCCAAACCCCTCACTGTAACACCCTGATATACCCCACACCCCTCACTGTAACACACTGATATACCCCACACCACTCACTGTAACACACTGATATACCCCACACCCGTCACAGTAACACACAGATATACCCCCCACCCCTCACTGTAACACACTGATATATCCCACACCCCTCACTGTAACACACTGATATACCCCACACCCCTCACTGTAACACACTGATGTACCCCACACCCCTCACAGTAACACAATGATATATCGCACACCACTCACTGTAACACACTGATATACCCCACACCCCTCACTGTAACACACTGATATACCCCACACCCCTCGCTGTAACACACTGATATACCCCACACCCCTCACTGTAACACACTGATATACCCCACACCCGTCACTGTAATACACTGATATACCCCACACCCCTCTCTCTAACACACTGATGTACCCCACACCCCTCACTGTGACACACTGATATATCCCCACACCCCTCACTGTGACACAGTGATATACCCCACACCCCTCACTGTAACACACTGATATACCCCACACCCCTCACTGTGACACACTGATATACCCCACACCCCTCACTGTAACACACTGTTATACCCCACACCCCTCACTGTAACACCCTGATATACCCCACACTACTCACTGTAACACACTGATATACCCCCCACCCCTCACTGTAATACATTGATATACCCCACACCCCTCACTGTAACACACTGATATACCCCCCACCCCTCACTGTAATACACTGATATACCCCACACCCCTCACTGTAACACACTGATATACCCCACACCCCTCACTGTAACACACTGATATACCTCACCCCCCTCACTGTAACACCCTGATATATCCCCACACCCCTCACTGTAACACACTGATATACCCCCCACCCCTCACTGTAATACACTGATATACCCCACACCCCTCACTGTAACACACTGATATACCCCACACCCCTCACTGTAACACCCTGATATATCCCACACACCTCACTGTAACACACTGATATACCCCCCGCCCCTCACTGTAATACACTGATATACCCCACACCCCTCACTGTAACACACTGATATACCCCACACCCCTCACTGTAACACACTGATATATCTCACACCCCTCACTGTAACACCCTGATATACCCCACACCCCTCACTGTAACACACTGATATACCCCCCACCCCTCACTGTAATACACTGATATACCCCACACCCCACACTGTAACACACAGATATACCCCACACCCCTCACTGTAACACACTAATATACCCCACAACCTTCACTGTAAAACCCTGATATACCCCACTCCCCCTCACTGTAACACACTGATATACCCCACAACCCTCACTGTAACACCCTGATATACCCCACACCCCCTCACTGTAACATACTGATATACCACAAACCCCTCACTGTAACACACTGATATATCCCACACCCCTCACTGTAACACCCTGATATACCCCACACCCCTCACTGTGACACACTGATATACCCCACACCCCTCACTGTAACACACTGATATATCCCATACCCCTCACTGTAACACACTGATACACCCCACACCCCTCACTGTAACACACTGATATACCCCACAACCCTCACTGTAAAACCCTGATATACCCCACACCCCCTCACTGTAACACACTGATATACCCCACAACCCTCACTGTAACACCCTGATATACCCCACACCCCCTCACTGTAACACCCTGATATACCCCACACCCCTCACTGTAACACACTGATACACCCCACACCCCTCACTGTAACACCCCGATATACCCCACACCCCTCACTGGAACACACTGATATACCCCACAACCCTCACTGTAAAACCCTGATATACCCCACACCCCCTCACTGTAACACACTGATATACCCCACACCCCTCACTGTAACACACTGATACACCCCACACCCCTCACTGTAACACACTGATATACCCCACACCCCTCACTGTAACACACTGATACACCCCACACCCCTCACTGTAACACCCTGATATACCCCACACCCCTCACTGTAACACTCCGATATACCCCACACCCCTCACTGGAACACAATGATATATCCCACACCCCTCACTGTAACACCCTGATATACCCCACACCCCTCACTGTGACACAGTGATATACCCCACACCCCTCACTGTAACACACTGATATACCCCACACCCCTCACTGTAACACACTGATATACCTCACCCCCCTCACTGTAACACCCTGATATATCCCCACACCCCTCACTGTAACACACTGATATACCCCCCACCCCTCACTGTAATACACTGATATACCCCACACCCCTCACTGTAACACACTGATATACCCCACACCCCTCACTGTAACACCCTGATATATCCCACACACCTCACTGTAACACACTGATATACCCCCCGCCCCTCACTGTAATACACTGATATACCCCACACCCCTCACTGTAACACACTGATATACCCCACACCCCTCACTGTAACACACTGATATATCTCACACCCCTCACTGTAACACCCTGATATACCCCACACCCCTCACTGTAATACACTGATATACCCCACATCCCACACTGTAACACACAGATATACCCCACACCCCTCACTGTAACACACTAATATACCCCACAACCTTCACTGTAAAACCCTGATATACCCCACTCCCCCTCACTGTAACACACTGATATACCCCACAACCCTCACTGTAACACCCTGATATACCCCACACCCCCTCACTGTAACATACTGATATATCCCACACCCCTCACTGTAACACCCTGATATACCTCACACCCCTCACTGTGACACACTGATATACCCCACACCCCTCACTGTAACACACTGATATATCCCACACCCCTCACTGTAACACACTGATATATCCCACACCCCTCACTGTAACACACTGATACACCCCACACCCCTCACTGTAACACACTGATATACCCCACAACCCTCACTGTAAAACCCTGATATACCCCACACCCCCTCACTGTAACACACTGATATACCCCACAACCCTCACTGTAACACCCTGATATACCCCACACCCCTCTCTGTAACACACTAATATACACCACATCCCTCACTGTAAAACACTGATATACCCCACACCCCTCACTGTAACACACTGATATATCCCACACCCCTCACTGTAACACACTAATATACACCACACCCCTCACTGTAACACACTGATATACCCCACACACCTCACTGTAACACACTGATATACCCCACACCCCTCACTGTAACACACTGATATACCCCACACCCCTCACTGTAACACACTGATATATCCCACACCCCTCTCTGTAACACACTAATATACACCACATCCCTCACTGTAAAACACTGATATACCCCACACCCCTCACTGTAACACACTGATATACCCCACGCCCCTCACTGTAACACACTGATATACCCCACACCCCTCACTGTAACAGACTGATATATCCCACACCCCTCACTGTTACACACTGATATACCCCACACCCCTCACTGTAACACACTGATATATCCCACACCCCTCACTGTTACAAACTGATATACACCACACCCCTCACTGAAACACACTGATATACCCCACACCCCTCACTGTAACACACTGATATACACCACACCCCTCACTGAAACACACTGATATACCCCACACCCCTCACTGTAACACACTGATATACCCCACACCCCTCACTGTAACACACTGATATACACCACACCCCTCACTGTAACACACTGATATACCCCACACCCCTCACTGTAACACCCTGATATACCTCACACCCCTCACTGTGACACACTGATATATCCCACACCCCTCACTGTAACACACTGATATGCCCCACACCCCTCACTGTAACACACTGATATACCCCACACCCCTCACTGTAACACACTGATATACCCCAAACCCCTCACTGTAACACACTGATATACCCCACACCCCTCACTGTAACACTGATATACCCCACACCCCTCACTGTAACACCCTGATATACCCCACACCCCTCACTGTGACACACTGATATACCCCACACCCCTCACTGTAACACACTGATATATCCCACACCCCTCACTGTAACACACTGATACACCCCACACCCCTCACTGTAACACACTGATATACCCCACAACCCTCACTGTAAAACCCTGATATACCCCACACCCCCTCACTGTAACACACTGATATACCCCACAACCCTCACTGTAACACCCTGATATACCCCACACCCCCTCACTGTAACACCCTGATATACCCCACACCCCTCACTGTAACACACTGATACACCCCACACCCCTCACTGTAACACCCCGATATACCCCACACCCCTCACTGTAACACACTGATATACCCCACAACCCTCACTGTAAAACCCTGATATACCCCACACCCCCTCACTGTAACACACTGATATACCCCACACCCCTCACTGTAACACACTGATACACCCCACACCCCTCACTGTAACACACTGATATACCCCACACCTCTCACTGTAACACACTGATACACCCCACACCCCTCACTGTAACACCCTGATATACCCCACACCCCTCACTGTAACACCCCGATATACCCCACACCCCTCACTGTAACACACTGATATACACCACACCCCTCACTGTAACAGCATGATATACCCCACACCCCTCATTGCAACACCCCAATTACCCCACACCCCTCACTGTAACACACTGATATACCCCACACTCCTCTCTGTAACACACTGATATACCCCACACAGCCCTTACAGTAACACCCTGATATACCCCACACCCCTCACTGTAACACCATGATATACCGCACACCCCTCACTGTAACACACTGATATACGCCACACCCCTCACTGTAACACACTGATATACGCCATACCCTTCAATGTAACACACTGATATACGCCACACCCCTCACTGTAACACACTGATATATCCCACACCCCTCACTGTAACACTGATATACCCCACACCCCTCACTGTAACACACTGATATACCCCACACACCTCGCTGTAACACACTGATATACCCCACACCCCTCTCTGTAACACACTGATATACCCCACACCCCTCACTCTAACACACTGATATACTCCACACCCCTCTCTGTAACACTCTGATATACCCCACACCCCTCACTCTAACACACTGAACTACCCCACACACCTCACTGTAACACACTGATATACCCCACACCCCTCAGTGTAACACATTGATATACCCCACACCCCTCACTGGAACACACTGATATATCCCACACCCCTCACTGTAACACACTGATATATCCCACACCCCTCACTGTAACACACTGATATACCCCACACCCCTCACTGTGACACACTGATATACCCCACACCCCTCACTGTGACACACTGATATACCCCACACCCCTCACTGTAACACACTGATATACCCCAAACCCTTCATTGTAACACATTGATATACCCCACACCCCTCACTGTAACACACTGATATATCCCACACCCCTCAATGTAACACCCTGATCTACCCCACACCCCTCACTGTAACACACTGATATATCCCACACCCCTCTCTGTAACACACTAATATACACCACACCCCTCACTGTAACACACTGATATACCCCACACACCTCACTGTAACACACTGATATACCCCACACCCCTCACTGTAACACACTGATATACCCCACACCCCTCACTGTAACACACTGATATATCCCACACCCCTCTCTGTAACACACTAATATACACCACATCCCTCACTGTAAAACACTGATATACCCCACACCCCTCACTGTAACACACTGATATACCCCACGCCCCTCACTGTAACACACTGATATACCCCACACCCCTCACTGTAACAGACTGATATATCCCACACCCCTCACTGTTACACACTGATATACCCCACACCCCTCACTGTAACACACTGATATATCCCACACCCCTCACTGTTACAAACTGATATACACCACACCCCTCACTGAAACACACTGATATACCCCACACCCCTCACTGTAACACACTGATATACACCACACCCCTAACTGAAACACACTGATATACCCCACACCCCTCACTGTAACACACTGATATACCCCACACCCCTCACTGTAACACACTGATATACACCACACCCCTCACTGTAACACACTGATATACCCCACACCCCTCACTGTAACACCCTGATATACCTCACACCCCTCACTGTGACACACTGATATATCCCACACCCCTCACTGTAACACACTGATATGCCCCACACCCCTCACTGTAACACACTGATATATCCCACACCCCTCACTGTAACACACTGATATATCCCACACCCCTCACTGTAACACACTGATATACCCCACACCCCTCACTCTAACACACTGATTTACCCCACACCCCTCACTGTTACACACTGATATACCCCACACCCCTCTCTGTAACACACTGATATACCCCACACCCCTCACTGTAACACACTGATATACCCCACACCCCTCACTGTAACACACTGATATACGCCACACCCCTCACTGTAACACCCTGATATACACCGCACCCCTCCCTGTAACACACTGATATACCCCCCACCCCTCACTGTAACACACTGATATATCCCACACACCTCACTGTAACACACGGATATACGCCACACCCCTGACTGTAACACACTGATATACCCCACACCCCTCACTGTAACACACTGATATACCCCCCACCATTCACTGTCACACACTGATATACCCCACACCCCTCACTGGAACACACGGATATACGCCACACCCCTGACTGTAACACACTGATATACCCCACACCCCTCACTGTAACACACTGATATACCCCACACCCCTCACTGTAAATCACTGATATACCCCACACCCCTCACTGTAACACACTGATATATCCCACACACCTCACTGTAACACACTGATATACGCCACACCCCTCACGGTAACACACTGATATACCCCACACCACACACTGTAACACACTGATATACGCCACACCGCTGACTGTAAAACACTGATATATCCCACACCCCTCACTGTAAAACACTGATATACCCCACACCCCTCACTGTAACACACTGATATACCCCACACCCCTCACTGTGACACCCTGATATACCCCACACCCCTCACTGTAACACACTGAAATATCCCACACCCCTCACTGTAACACACTGATATATCCCACACCCCTCACTGTAACACACTGATATACGCCACACCCCTCACTGTAACACACTGATATACTCCACACCCCTCACTGTAACACACTGATATACCCCAAACCCCTCAATGTAACACACTGATATATCCCGCACCCCTCACTGTAACACACTGATATACCCCACACCCCTCGCTGTAACACACTGATATTCCCCACACCCGTCACTATAACACACTGATATACCCCAAACCCCTCAATGTAACACAATGATATACCCCACACCCCTCACTGTAACACATTGATATACCCCACACCCCTCACAGTAACACAATGATATACCCCACACCCGTCACTGTAATACACTGATATACCCCACACCCCTCACTGTGACACAGTGATATACCCCACACCCCTCACTGTAACACACTGATATACACCACACCCCTCACTGTGACACACTGATATACCCCACACCCCTCACTGTAACACAGTGACATACCCCACACCCCTCACTGTAACACACTGATATACCGCACACCCCTCACTGTAACACACTGATATACACCACACCCCTCACTGGAACACACTGATATATCCCACACCCCTCACTGTAACACACTGATATATCCCACACCCCTCACTGTAACACACTGATATACCGCACACCCCTCACTGTAACACACTGATATACACCACACCCCTCACTGTAACACACTGATATATCCCACACCCCTCACTGTAACACACTGATATTGCCCACACCCCTCACTGTAACACACTGATATATCCCAAACCCCTCACTGTAACACACTGATATATCCCACACCCCTCACTGTAACACACTGATATACCCCACACCCCTCACAGTAACACAATGATATATCCCACACCCGTCACTGTAATACACTGATATACCCCACACCCCTCTCTGTAACACACTGATGTACACCACACCCCTCACTGTGACACACTGATATACCCCACACCCCTCACTGTGACACAGTGATATACCCCACACCCCTCACTGTAACACACTGATATACCCCACACCCCTCACTGTGACACACTGATATACCCCACACCCCTCACTGTAACACACTGATATACCCCACACCCCTCACTGTAACACCCTGATATACCCCACACTACTCACTGTAACACACTGATATACCCCCCACCCCTCACTGTAATACATTGATATACCCCACACCCCTCACTGTAACACACTGATATACTCCCCACCCCTCACTGTAATACACTGATATACCCCACACCCCTCACTGTAACACACTGATATACCCCACACCCCTCACTGTAACACCCTGATATACCCCGCACCCCTCACTATAACGCACTGATATACCCTACACCCCTCACAGTAACACACTGATATACCCCCCACCCCTCACTGTAATGCACTGATATACCCCACACCCCTCACTGTAACACACTGATATACCCCACACCCCTCACTGTAACACCCTGATATATCCCACACACCTCACAGTAACACACTGATATACCCCCCACCCCTCACTGTAATACACTGATATACCCCACACCCCTCACTGTAACACACTGATATACCCCACACCCCTCACTGTAACACACTGATATATCTCACACCCCTCACTGGAACACACTGATATATCCCACACCCCTCACTGTAACACACTGATATACCGCACACCCCTCACTGTAACACACTGATATACCCCAAACCCCTCACTGTAACACACTGATATATCCCACACCCCTCACTGTAACACACTGATATACCCCACACCCCTCACTGTAACACACTGATATACCCTCCACCCCTCACTGTAATACACTGATATACCCCACACCCCTCACTGTAACACACTGATATACCCCACACTCCTCACTGTAACACCCTGATATACCCCGCACCCCTCACTATAACGCACTGATATACCCCACACCCCTCACAGTAACACACTGATATACCCCCCACCCCTCACTGTAATACACTGATATACCCCACACCCCTCACTGTAACACACTGATATACCCCACACCCCTCACTGTAACACCCTGATATATCCCACACACCTCACTGTAACACACTGATATACCCCACACTCCTCACTGTAACACCCTGATATACCCCGCACCCCTCACTATAACGCACTGATATACCCCACACCCCTCACAGATATACCCCCCACTGATATACCCCCCACCCCTCACTGTAATACACTGATATACCCCACACCCCTCACTGTAACACACTGATATACCCCACACCCCTCACTGTAACACACTGATATACCCCACACCCCTCACTGTAACACACTGATATATCCCACACCCCTCACTGTAACACACTGATATACCGCACACCCCTCACTGGAACACACTGATATATCCCACACCCCTCACTGTAACACACTGATATATCTGACACCCCTCACTGGAACACACTGATATATCCCACACCCCTCACTGTAACACACTGATATACCCCAAACCCCTCACTGTAACACCCTGATATACCCCACACCCCTCACTGTAACACACTGATATACCCCACACCACTCACTGTAACACACTGATATACCCCACACCCGTCACAGTAACACACAGATATACCCCCCACCCCTCACTGTAACACACTGATATATCCCACACCCCTCACTGTAACACACTGATATACCCCACACCCCTCACTGTAACACACTGATGTACCCCACACCCCTCACAGTAACACAATGATATATCGCACACCACTCACTGTAACACACTGATATACCCCACACCCCTCACTGTAACACACTGATATACCCCACACCCCTCGCTGTAACACACTGATATACCCCACACCCCTCACTGTAACACACTGATATACCCCACACCCGTCACTGTAATACACTGATATACCCCACACCCCTCTCTCTAACACACTGATGTACCCCACACCCCTCACTGTGACACACTGATATATCCCCACACCCCTCACTGTGACACAGTGATATACCCCACACCCCTCACTGTAACACACTGATATACCCCACACCCCTCACTGTGACACACTGATATACCCCACACCCCTCACTGTAACACACTGTTATACCCCACACCCCTCACTGTAACACCCTGATATACCCCACACTACTCACTGTAACACACTGATATACCCCCCACCCCTCACTGTAATACATTGATATACCCCACACCCCTCACTGTAACACACTGATATACCCCCCACCCCTCACTGTAATACACTGATATACCCCACACCCCTCACTGTAACACACTGATATACCCCACACCCCTCACTGTAACACACTGATATACCTCACCCCCCTCACTGTAACACCCTGATATATCCCCACACCCCTCACTGTAACACACTGATATACCCCCCACCCCTCACTGTAATACACTGATATACCCCACACCCCTCACTGTAACACACTGATATACCCCACACCCCTCACTGTAACACCCTGATATATCCCACACACCTCACTGTAACACACTGATATACCCCCCGCCCCTCACTGTAATACACTGATATACCCCACACCCCTCACTGTAACACACTGATATACCCCACACCCCTCACTGTAACACACTGATATATCTCACACCCCTCACTGTAACACCCTGATATACCCCACACCCCTCACTGTAACACACTGATATACCCCCCACCCCTCACTGTAATACACTGATATACCCCACACCCCACACTGTAACACACAGATATACCCCACACCCCTCACTGTAACACACTAATATACCCCACAACCTTCACTGTAAAACCCTGATATACCCCACTCCCCCTCACTGTAACACACTGATATACCCCACAACCCTCACTGTAACACCCTGATATACCCCACACCCCCTCACTGTAACATACTGATATACCACAAACCCCTCACTGTAACACACTGATATATCCCACACCCCTCACTGTAACACCCTGATATACCCCACACCCCTCACTGTGACACACTGATATACCCCACACCCCTCACTGTAACACACTGATATATCCCATACCCCTCACTGTAACACACTGATACACCCCACACCCCTCACTGTAACACACTGATATACCCCACAACCCTCACTGTAAAACCCTGATATACCCCACACCCCCTCACTGTAACACACTGATATACCCCACAACCCTCACTGTAACACCCTGATATACCCCACACCCCCTCACTGTAACACCCTGATATACCCCACACCCCTCACTGTAACACACTGATACACCCCACACCCCTCACTGTAACACCCCGATATACCCCACACCCCTCACTGGAACACACTGATATACCCCACAACCCTCACTGTAAAACCCTGATATACCCCACACCCCCTCACTGTAACACACTGATATACCCCACACCCCTCACTGTAACACACTGATACACCCCACACCCCTCACTGTAACACACTGATATACCCCACACCCCTCACTGTAACACACTGATACACCCCACACCCCTCACTGTAACACCCTGATATACCCCACACCCCTCACTGTAACACTCCGATATACCCCACACCCCTCACTGGAACACAATGATATATCCCACACCCCTCACTGTAACACCCTGATATACCCCACACCCCTCACTGTGACACAGTGATATACCCCACACCCCTCACTGTAACACACTGATATACCCCACACCCCTCACTGTAACACACTGATATACCTCACCCCCCTCACTGTAACACCCTGATATATCCCCACACCCCTCACTGTAACACACTGATATACCCCCCACCCCTCACTGTAATACACTGATATACCCCACACCCCTCACTGTAACACACTGATATACCCCACACCCCTCACTGTAACACCCTGATATATCCCACACACCTCACTGTAACACACTGATATACCCCCCGCCCCTCACTGTAATACACTGATATACCCCACACCCCTCACTGTAACACACTGATATACCCCACACCCCTCACTGTAACACACTGATATATCTCACACCCCTCACTGTAACACCCTGATATACCCCACACCCCTCACTGTAATACACTGATATACCCCACATCCCACACTGTAACACACAGATATACCCCACACCCCTCACTGTAACACACTAATATACCCCACAACCTTCACTGTAAAACCCTGATATACCCCACTCCCCCTCACTGTAACACACTGATATACCCCACAACCCTCACTGTAACACCCTGATATACCCCACACCCCCTCACTGTAACATACTGATATATCCCACACCCCTCACTGTAACACCCTGATATACCTCACACCCCTCACTGTGACACACTGATATACCCCACACCCCTCACTGTAACACACTGATATATCCCACACCCCTCACTGTAACACACTGATATATCCCACACCCCTCACTGTAACACACTGATACACCCCACACCCCTCACTGTAACACACTGATATACCCCACAACCCTCACTGTAAAACCCTGATATACCCCACACCCCCTCACTGTAACACACTGATATACCCCACAACCCTCACTGTAACACCCTGATATACCCCACACCCCTCTCTGTAACACACTAATATACACCACATCCCTCACTGTAAAACACTGATATACCCCACACCCCTCACTGTAACACACTGATATATCCCACACCCCTCACTGTAACACACTAATATACACCACACCCCTCACTGTAACACACTGATATACCCCACACACCTCACTGTAACACACTGATATACCCCACACCCCTCACTGTAACACACTGATATACCCCACACCCCTCACTGTAACACACTGATATATCCCACACCCCTCTCTGTAACACACTAATATACACCACATCCCTCACTGTAAAACACTGATATACCCCACACCCCTCACTGTAACACACTGATATACCCCACGCCCCTCACTGTAACACACTGATATACCCCACACCCCTCACTGTAACAGACTGATATATCCCACACCCCTCACTGTTACACACTGATATACCCCACACCCCTCACTGTAACACACTGATATATCCCACACCCCTCACTGTTACAAACTGATATACACCACACCCCTCACTGAAACACACTGATATACCCCACACCCCTCACTGTAACACACTGATATACACCACACCCCTCACTGAAACACACTGATATACCCCACACCCCTCACTGTAACACACTGATATACCCCACACCCCTCACTGTAACACACTGATATACACCACACCCCTCACTGTAACACACTGATATACCCCACACCCCTCACTGTAACACCCTGATATACCTCACACCCCTCACTGTGACACACTGATATATCCCACACCCCTCACTGTAACACACTGATATGCCCCACACCCCTCACTGTAACACACTGATATATCCCACACCCCTCACTGTAACACACTGATATATCCCACACCCCTCACTGTAACACACTGATATACCCCACACCCCTCACTCTAACACACTGATTTACCCCACACCCCTCACTGTTACACACTGATATACCCCACACCCCTCTCTGTAACACACTGATATACCCCACACCCCTCACTGTAACACACTGATATACCCCACACCCCTCACTGTAACACACTGATATACGCCACACCCCTCACTGTAACACCCTGATATACCCCGCACCCCTCCCTGTAACACACTGATATACCCCCCACCCCTCACTGTAACACACTGATATATCCCACACACCTCACTGTAACACACGGATATACGCCACACCCCTGACTGTAACACACTGATATACCCCACACCCCTCACTGTAACACACTGATATACCCCCCACCATTCACTGTCACACACTGATATACCCCACACCCCTCACTGGAACACACGGATATACGCCACACCCCTGACTGTAACACACTGATATACCCCACACCCCTCACTGTAACACACTGATATACCCCACACCCCTCACTGTAAATCACTGATATACCCCACACCCCTCACTGTAACACACTGATATATCCCACACACCTCACTGTAACACACTGATATACGCCACACCCCTCACGGTAACACACTGATATACGCCACACCCCTCACGGTAACACACTGATATACCCCACACCACACACTGTAACACACTGATATACGCCACACCGCTGACTGTAAAACACTGATATATCCCACACCCCTCACTGTAAAACACTGATATACCCCACACCCCTCACTGTAACACACTGATATACCCCACACCCCTCACTGTGACACCCTGATATACGCCACACCCCTCACTGTAACACACTGATATACTCCACACCCCTCACTGTAACACACTGATATACCCCAAACCCCTCAATGTAACACACTGATATATCCCGCACCCCTCACTGTAACACACTGATATACCCCACACCCCTCGCTGTAACACACTGATATTCCCCACACCCGTCACTATAACACACTGATATACCCCAAACCCCTCAATGTAACACAATGATATACCCCACACCCCTCACTGTAACACATTGATATACCCCACACCCCTCACAGTAACACAATGATATACCCCACACCCGTCACTGTAATACACTGATATACCCCACACCCCTCACTGTGACACAGTGATATACCCCACACCCCTCACTGTAACACACTGATATACACCACACCCCTCACTGTGACACACTGATATACCCCACACCCCTCACTGTAACACAGTGACATACCCCACACCCCTCACTGTAACACACTGATATACCGCACACCCCTCACTGTAACACACTGATATACACCACACCCCTCACTGGAACACACTGATATATCCCACACCCCTCACTGTAACACACTGATATATCCCACACCCCTCACTGTAACACACTGATATACCGCACACCCCTCACTGTAACACACTGATATACACCACACCCCTCACTGTAACACACTGATATATCCCACACCCCTCACTGTAACACACTGATATTGCCCACACCCCTCACTGTAACACACTGATATATCCCAAACCCCTCACTGTAACACACTGATATATCCCACACCCCTCACTGTAACACACTGATATACCCCACACCCCTCACAGTAACACAATGATATATCCCACACCCGTCACTGTAATACACTGATATACCCCACACCCCTCACTGTAACACACTGATGTACCCCCCACCCCTCACAGTAACACAATGATATATCGCACACCACTCACTGTAATACACTGATATACCCCACACCCCTCTCTGTAACACACTGATGTACACCACACCCCTCACTGTGACACACTGATATACCCCACACCCCTCACTGTGACACAGTGATATACCCCACACCCCTCACTGTGACACACTGATATACCCCACACCCCTCACTGTGACACACTGATATACCCCACACCCCTCACTGTAACACACTGATATACCCCACACCCCTCACTGTAACACCCTGATATACCCCACACTACTCACTGTAACACACTGATATACCCCCCACCCCTCACTGTAATACATTGATATACCCCACACCCCTCACTGTAACACACTGATATACCCCCCACCCCTCACTGTAATACACTGATATACCCCACACCCCTCACTGTAACACACTGATATACCCCACACCCCTCACTGTAACACCCTGATATACCCCGCACCCCTCACTATAACGCACTGATATACCCTACACCCCTCACAGTAACACACTGATATACCCCCCACCCCTCAATGTAATGCACTGATATACCCCACACCCCTCACTGTAACACACTGATATACCCCACACCCCTCACTGTAACACCCTGATATATCCCACACACCTCACAGTAACACACTGATATACCCCCCACCCCTCACTGTAATACACTGATATACCCCACACCCCTCACTGTAACACACTGATATACCCCACACCCCTCACTGTAACACACTGATATATCTCACACCCCTCACTGGAACACACTGATATATCCCACACCCCTCACTGTAACACACTGATATACCGCACACCCCTCACTGTAACACACTGATATACCCCAAACCCCTCACTGTAACACACTGATATATCCCACACCCCTCACTGTAACACACTGATATACCCCACACCCCTCACTGTAACACACTGATATACCCCCCACCCCTCACTGTAATACACTGATATACCCCACACCCCTCACTGTAACACACTGATATACCCCACACTCCTCACTGTAACACCCTGATATACCCCGCACCCCTCACTATAACGCACTGATATACCCCACACCCCTCACAGTAACACACTGATATACCCCCCACCCCTCACTGTAATACACTGACATACCCCACACCCCTCACTGTAACACACTGATATACCCCACACCCCTCACTGTAACACCCTGATATATCCCACACACCTCACTGTAACACACTGATATACCCCCCACCCCTCATTGTAATACACTGATATACCCCACACCCCTCACTGTAACACACTGATATACCCCACACCCCTCACTGTAACACACTGATATACCCCACACCCCTCACTGTAACACACTGATATATCCCACACCCCTCACTGTAACACACTGATATACCGCACACCCCTCACTGGAACACACTGATATATCCCACACCCCTCACTGTAACACACTGATATACCGCACACCCCTCACTGTAACACACTGATATATCCCACACCCCTCACTGTAACACACTGATATATCTGACACCCCTCACTGGAACACACTGATATATCCCACACCCCTCACTGTAACACACTGATATACCCCAAACCCCTCACTGTAACACCCTGATATACCCCACACCCCTCACTGTAACACACTGATATACCCCACACCACTCACTGTAACACACTGATATACCCCACACCCGTCACAGTAACATACAGATATACCCCCCACCCCTCACTGTAACACACTGATATATCCCACACCCCTCACTGTAACACACTGATATACCCCACACCCCTCACTGTAACACACTGATGTACCCCACACCCCTCACAGTAACACAATGATATATCGCACACCACTCACTGTAACACACTGATATACCCCACACCCCTCACTGTAACACACTGATATACCCCACACTCCTCGCTGTAACACACTGATATACCCCACACCCCTCACTGTAACACACTGATATACCCCACACCCGTCACTGTAATACACTGATATACCCCACACCCCTCTCTCTAACACACTGATGTACCCCACACCCCTCACTGTGACACACTGATATATCCCCACACCCCTCACTGTAACACACTGATATACCCCACACTCCTCACTGTAACACCCTGATATACCCCGCACCCCTCACTATAACGCACTGATATACCCCACACCCCTCACAGTAACACACTGATATACCCCCCACCCCTCACTGTAACACACTGATATACCCCACACTCCTCGCTGTAACACACTGATATACCCCACACCCCACACTGTGACACAGTGATATACCCCACACCCCTCACTGTAACACACTGATATACCCCACACCCCTCACTGTGACACACTGATATACCCCACACCCCTCACTGTAACACACTGTTATACCCCACACCCCTCACTGTAACACCCTGATATACCCCACACTACTCACTGTAACACACTGATATACCCCCCACCCCTCACTGTAATACTTTGATATACCCCACACCCCTCACTGTAACACACTGATATACCCCCCACCCCTCACTGTAATACACTGATATACCCCACACCCCTCACTGTAACACACTGATATACCCCACACCCCTCACTGTAACACACTGATATACCTCACCCCCCTCACTGTAACACCCTGATATATCCCCACACCCCTCACTGTAACACACTGATATACCCCACACCCCTCACTGTAACACACTGATATACCCCACACCCCTCACTGTAACACCCTGATATATCCCACTCCCCTCACTGTAACACACTGATATACCCCCCGCCCCTCACTGTAATACACTGATATACCCCACACCCCTCACTGTAACACACTGATATACCCCACACCCCTCACTGTAACACACTGATATATCTCACACCCCTCACTGTAACACCCTGATATACCCCACACCCCTCACTGTAACACACTGATATACCCCCCACCCCTCACTGTAATACACTGATATACCCCACACCCCACACTGTAACACACAGATATACCCCACACCCCTCACTGTAACACACTAATATACCCCACAACCTTCACTGTAAAACCCTGATATACCCCACTCCCCCTCACTGTAACACACTGATATACCCCACAACCCTCACTGTAACACCCTGATATACCCCACACCCCCTCACTGTAACATACTGATATACCACAAACCCCTCACTGTAACTCACTGATATATCCCACACCCCTCACTGTAACACCCTGATATACCCCACACCCCTCACTGTGACACACTGATATACCCCACACCCCTCACTGTAACACACTGATATATCCCACACCCCTCACTGTAACACACTGATACACCCCACACCCCTCACTGTAACACACTGATATACCCCACAACCCTCACTGTAAAACCCTGATATACCCCACACCCCCTCACTGTAACACACTGATATACCCCACAACCCTCACTGTAACACCCTGATATACCCCACACCCCCTCACTGTAACACCCTGATATACCCCACACCCCTCACTGTAACACACTGATACACCCCACACCCCTCACTGTAACACCCCGATATACCCCACACCCCTCACTGGAACACACTGATATACCCCACAACCCTCACTGTAAAACCCTGATATACCCCACACCCCCTCACTGTAACACACTGATATACCCCACACCCCTCACTGTAACACACTGATACACCCCACACCCCTCACTGTAACACACTGATATACCCCACACCCCTCACTGTAACACACTGATACACCCCACACCCCTCACTGTAACACCCTGATATACCCCACACCCCTCACTGTAACACTCCGATATACCCCACACCCCTCACTGGAACACAATGATATATCCCACACCCCTCACTGTAACACCCTGATATACCCCACACCCCTCACTGTGACACAGTGATATACCCCACACCCCTCACTGTAACACACTGATATACCCCACACCCCTCACTGTAACACACTGATATACCTCACCCCCCTCACTGTAACACCCTGATATATCCCCACACCCCTCACTGTAACACACTGATATACCCCCCACCCCTCACTGTAATACACTGATATACCCCACACCCCTCACTGTAACACACTGATATACCCCACACCCCTCACTGTAACACCCTGATATATCCCACACACCTCACTGTAACACACTGATATACCCCCCGCCCCTCACTGTAATACACTGATATACCCCACACCCCTCACTGTAACACACTGATATACCCCACACCCCTCACTGTAACACACTGATATATCTCACACCCCTCACTGTAACACCCTGATATACCCCACACCCCTCACTGTAACACACTGATATACCCCCCACCCCTCACTGTAATACACTGATATACCCCACATCCCACACTGTAACACACAGATATACCCCACACCCCTCAGTGTAACACACTAATATACCCCACAACCTTCACTGTAAAACCCTGATATACCCCACTCCCCCTCACTGTAACACACTGATATACCCCACAACCCTCACTGTAACACCCTGATATACCCCACACCCCCTCACTGTAACATACTGATATACCACAAACCCCTCACTGTAACACACTGATATATCCCACACCCCTCACTGTAACACCCTGATATACCCCACACCCCTCACTGTGACACACTGATATACCCCACACCCCTCACTGTAACACACTGATATATCCCACACCCCTCACTGTAACACACTGATACACCCCACACCCCTCACTGTAACACACTGATATACCCCACAACCCTCACTGTAAAACCCTGATATACCCCACACCCCCTCACTGTAACACACTGATATACCCCACACCCCTCACTGTAACACCCTGATATACCCCACACCCCCTCACTGTAACACACTGATATATCCCACACCCCTCACTGTAACACACTGATACACCCCACACCCCTCACTGTAACACACTGATATACCCCACAACCCTCACTGTAACACCCTGATATACCCCACACCCCCTCACTGTAACGCACTGATATACCCCACACCCCTCACTGTAACACCCTGATATACCCCACACCCCTCACTGTAACACTCCGATATACCCCACACCCCTCACTGCAACACAATGATATACACCACACCCCACACTGTAACACCATGATATACCCCACACCCCTCACTGCAACACCCCAATTACCCCACACCCCTCACTGTAACACACTGATATACCCCACACCCCTCTCTGTAACACACTGATATACCCCACACAGCCCTCACAGTAACACCCTGATATACCCCACACCCCTCACTGTAACACCATGATATACCGCACACCCCTCACTGTAACACACTGATATACGCCACACCCCTCACTGTAACACACTGATATACGCCACACCCTTCAATGTAACACACTGATATACGCCACACCCCTCACTGTAACACACTGATATATCCCACACCCCTCACTGTAACACTGATATACCCCACACCCCTCACTGTAACACACTGATATACCCCACACACCTCGCTGTAACACACTGATATACCCCACACCCCTCTCTGTAACACACTGATATATCCCACACCCCTCACTGTAACACATTGATATACCCCACACCCCTCACAGTAACACAATGATATACCCCACACCCGTCACTGTAATACACTGATATACCCCACACCCCTCTCTGTAACACCCTGATGTATCCCACACCCCTCACTGTAACACAATGATATACCCCACACCCCTCACTGTAACACACTGATATATCCCACACCCCTCACTGTAACACACTGATATACCCCACACCCCTCACTGTAACACACTGATATACCCCACACCCCTCACTGTCACACACTGATGTACCCCACACCCCTCAGTGTGACACACTGATATACCCCACACCCCTCACTGTGACACAGTGATATACCCCACACCCCTCACTGTAACACACTGATATACCCCACACCCCTCACTGTAACACACTGATATACCCCACACCCCTCACTGTAACACACTGATATACCCCACACCCCTCACTGTAACACCCTGATATACCCCACACTACTCACTGTAACACACTGATATACCCCCCACCCCTCACTGTAATACACTGATATACCCCACACCCCTCACTGTAACACACTGATATAGCCCACACCCCTCACTGTAACACCCTGATATACCCCGCACCCCTCACTATAACGCACTGATATACCCCACACCCCTCACAGTAACACACTGATATACCCCCCACCCCTCACTGTAATGCACTGATATACCCCACACCCCTCACTGTAACACACTGATATACCCCACACCCCTCACTGTAACACCCTGATATATCCCACACACCTCACTGTAACACACTGATATACCCCCCACCCCTCACTGTAATACACTGATATACCCCACACCCCTCACTGTAACACACTGATATACCCCACACCCCTCACTGTAACACACTGATATATCTCACACCCCTCACTGGAACACACTGATATATCCCACACCCCTCTCTGTAACACACTGATATACCGCACACCCCTCACTGTAACACACTGATATACCCCACACCCCTCACTGTAACACCCTGATATACCCCACACCCCTCACTGTAACACACTGATATACCCCACACCCCTCACTGTAACACACTGATATACCCCACACCCCTCACTGTAACACACTGATATACCCCACACCCCTCACTGTAACACACTGATATATCTCACACCCCTCACTGGAACACACTGATATATCCCACACCCCTCACTGTAACACACTGATATACCGCACACCCCTCACTGTAACACACTGATATACCCCACACCCCTCACTGTAACACCCTGATATACCCCACACCCCTCACTGTAACACACTGATATACCCCACACCCCTCACTGTAACACACTGATATACCCCAAACCCCTCACTGTAACACACTGATATATCCCACACCCCTCACTGTAACACACTGATATACCCCACACCCCTCACTGTAACACACTGATATACCCCACACACCTCACTGTAACACCCTGATATACCCCGCACCCCTCACTATAACGCACTGATATACCCCACACCCCTCACAGTAACACACTGATATACCCCCCACGCCTCACTGTAATACACTGATATACCCCACACCCCTCACTGTAACACACTGATATACCCCACACCCCTCACTGTAACACCCTGATATATCCCACACACCTCACTGTAACACACTGATATACCCCCCACCCCTCACTGTAATACACTGATATACCCCACACCCCTCACTGTAACACACTGATATACCCCACACCCCTCACTGTAACACACTGATATACCCCACACCCCTCACTGTAACACACTGATATATCCCACACCCCTCACTGTAACACACTGATATACCGCACACCCCTCACTGTAACACACTGATATATCCCACACCCCACACTGTAACACACTGATATACCGCACACCCCTCACTGTAACACACTGATATATCCCACACCCCTCACTGTAACACACTGATATATCTCACACCCCTCACTGGAACACACTGATATATCCCACACCCCTCACTGTAACACACTGATATACCCCACACCCCTCACTGTAATACATTGATATACCCCACACCCGTCACTGTAATACACTGATATACCCCACACCCCTCACTGTGACACACTGATATATCCCACACCCCTCACTGTAACACACTGATATACCCCACACCCCTCACTGTAATACATTGATATACCCCACACCCCTCACTGTAACACACTGATATACCCCCCACCCCTCACTGTAATACACTGACATACCCCACACCCCTCACTGTAACACACTGATATACCCCCCACCCCTCACTGTAATACACTGATATACCCCACACCCCCTCACTGTAACATACTGATATACGACAAACCCCTCACTGTAACACACTGATATATCCCACACCCCTCACTGTAACACCCTGATATACCCCACACCCCTCACTGTGACACACTGATATACCCCACACCCCTCACTGTAACACACTGATATATCCCACACCCCTCACTGTAACACACTGATACACCCCACACCCCTCACTGTAACACACTGATATACCCCACACCCCTCACTGTAATACACTGATATACCCCACACCCCCTCACTGTAACATACTGATATACGACAAACCCCTCACTGTAACACACTGATATATCCCACACCCCTCACTGTAACACCCTGATATACCCCACACCCCTCACTGTGACACACTGATATACCCCACACCCCTCACTGTAACACACTGATATATCCCACACCCCTCACTGTAACACACTGATACACCCCACACCCCTCACTGTAACACACTGATATACACCACACCCCTCACTGTAACACACTGATATACCCCACAACCCTCACTGTAAAACCCTGATATACCCCACACCCCCTCACTGTAACACACTGATATACCCCACAACCCTCACTGTAACACCCTGATATACCCCACACCCCCTCACTGTAACACCCTGATATACCCCACACCCCTCACTGTAACACACTGATACACCCCACACCCCTCACTGTAACACCCCGATATACCCCACACCCCTCACTGGAACACACTGATATACCCCACAACCCTCACTGTAAAACCCTGATATACCCCACACCCCCTCACTGTAACACACTGATATACCCCACACCCCTCACTGTAACACACTGATACACCCCACACCCCTCACTGTAACACACTGATATACCCCACACCCCTCACTGTAACACACTGATACACCCCACACCCCTCACTGTAACACCCTGATATACCCCACACCCCTCACTGTAACACTCCGATATACCCCACACCCCTCACTGGAACACAATGATATACCCCACACCCCTCACTGCAACACCCCAATTACCCCACACCCCTCACTGTAACACACTGATATACCCCACACCCCTCTCTGTACCACACTGATATACCCCACACAGCCCTCACAGTAACACCCTGATATACCCCACACCCCTCATTGTAACACCATGATATACCGCACACCCCTCACTGTAACACACTGATATACGCCACACCCCTCACTGTAACACACTGATATACGCCACACCCTTCAATGTAACACACTGATATACGCCACACCCCTCACTGTAACACACTGATATATCCCACACCCCTCACTGTAACACTGATATACCCCACACCCCTCACTGTAACACACTGATATACCCCACACACCTCGCTGTAACACACTGATATACCCCACACCCCTCTCTGTAACACACTGATATACCCCACACCCCTCACTCTAACACACTGATATACTCCACACCCCTCTCTGTAACACACTGATATACCCCACACCCCTCACTCTAACACACTGATATACCCCACACCCCTCACTGTAACACACTGATATACCCCCCACCCCTCACTGTAACACACTGATATACCCCACACCCCTCACTGTAACACACTGATATACCCCACACACCTCACTGTAACACACTGATATACCCCACACCCCTCAGTGTAACACATTGATATACCCCACACCCCTCACTGGAACACACTGATATATCCCACACCCCTCACTGTAACACATTGATATACCCCACACCCCTCACAGTAACACAATGATATACCCCACACCCGTCACTGTAATACACTGATATACCCCACACCCCTCTCTGTAACACCCTGATGTATCCCACACCCCTCACTGTAACACAATGATATACCCCACACCCCTCACTGTAACACACTGATATATCCCACACCCCTCACTGTAACACACTGATATACCCCACACCCCTCACTGTAACACACTGATATACCCCACACCCCTCACTGTCACACACTGATGTACCCCACACCCCTCAGTGTGACACACTGATATACCCCACACCCCTCACTGTGACACAGTGATATACCCCACACCCCTCACTGTAACACACTGATATACCCCACACCCCTCACTGTAACACACTGATATACCCCACACCCCTCACTGTAACACACTGATATACCCCACACCCCTCACTGTAACACCCTGATATACCCCACACTACTCACTGTAACACACTGATATACCCCCCACCCCTCACTGTAATACATTGATATACCCCAAACCCCTCACTGTAACACACTGATATACCCCCCACCCCTCACTGTAATACACTGATATACCCCACACCCCTCACTGTAACACACTGATATACCCCACACCCCTCACTGTAACACCCTGATATACCCCGCACCCCTCACTATAACGCACTGATATACCCCACACCCCTCACAGTAACACACTGATATACCCCCCACCCCTCACTGTAATGCACTGATATACCCCACACCCCTCACTGTAACACACTGATATACCCCACACCCCTCACTGTAACACCCTGATATATCCCACACACCTCACTGTAACACACTGATATACCCCCCACCCCTCACTGTAACACACTGATATACCACACACCCCTCACTGTAACACACTGATATACCCCACACCCCTCACTGTAACACACTGATATACCCCCCACCCCTCACTGTAATACACTGATATACCCCACACCCCTCACTGTAACACACTGATATACCCCACACCCCTCACTGTAACACACTGATATATCTCACACCCCTCACTGGAACACACTGATATATCCCACACCCCTCTCTGTAACACACTGATATACCGCACACCCCTCACTGTAACACACTGATATACCCCACACCCCTCACTGTAACACCCTGATATACCCCACACCCCTCACTGTAACACACTGATATACCCCACACCCCTCACTGTAACACACTGATATACCCCACACCCCTCACTGTAACACACTGATATACCCCACACCCCTCACTGTAACACACTGATATATCTCACACCCCTCACTGGAACACACTGATATATCCCACACCCCTCACTGTAACACACTGATATACCGCACACCCCTCACTGTAACACACTGATATACCCCACACCCCTCACTGTAACACCCTGATATACCCCACACCCCTCACTGTAACACACTGATATACCCCACACCCCTCACTGTAACACACTGATATACCCCAAACCCCTCACTGTAACACACTGATATATCCCACACCCCTCACTGTAACACACTGATATACCCCACACCCCTCACTGTAACACACTGATATACCCCACACACCTCACTGTAACACCCTGATATACCCCGCACCCCTCACTATAACGCACTGATATACCCCACACCCCTCACAGTAACACACTGATATTCCCCCCACCCCTCACTGTAATACACTGATATACCCCACACCCCTCACTGTAACACACTGATATACCCCACACCCCTCACTGTAACACCCTGATATATCCCACACACCTCACTGTAACACACTGATATACCCCCCACCCCTCACTGTAATACACTGATATACCCCACACCCCTCACTGTAACACACTGATATACCCCACACCCCTCACTGTAACACACTGATATACCCCACACCCCTCACTGTAACACACTGATATATCCCACACCCCTCACTGTAACACACTGATATACCGCACACCCCTCACTGTAACACACTGATATATCCCACACCCCTCACTGTAACACACTGATATACCGCACACCCCTCACTGTAACACACTGATATATCCCACACCCCTCACTGTAACACACTGATATATCTCACACCCCTCACTGGAACACACTGATATATCCCACACCCCTCACTGTAACACACTGATATACCCCAAACCCCTCACTGTAACACACTGATATATCCCACACCCCTCACTGTAACACACTGATATACCCCACACCCCTCACTGTAATACATTGATATACCCCACACCCCTCACTGTAACACACTGATATACCCCCCACCCCTCACTGTAATACACTGATATACCCCACACCCCTCACTGTAACACACTGATATACCCCACACCCCTCACTGTAACACACTGATATACACCACACCCCTCACTGTAACACCCTGATATATCCCCACACCCCTCACTGTAACACACTGATATACCCCCCACCCCTCACTGTAATACACTGATATACCCCACACCCCTCACTGTAACACACTGATATACCCCACACCCCTCACTGTAACACCCTGATATATCCCACACACCTCACTGTAACACACTGATATACCACCCACCCCTCACTGTAATACACTGATATACCCCACACCCCTCACTGTAACACACTGATATACCCCACACACCTCACTGTAACACACTGATATATCTCACACCCCTCACTGTCACACCCTGATATACCCCACACACCTCACTGTAACACACTGATATACCCCCCACCCCTCACTGTAATACACTGATATACCCCACACCCCACACTATAACACACAGATATACCCCACACCCCTCACTGTAACACACTTATATACCCCACAACCTTCACTGTAAAACCCTGATATACCCCACTCTCCCTCACTGTAACACACTGATATACCCCACAACCCTCACTGTAACACCCTGATATACCCCACACCCCCTCACTGTAACATACTGATATACCACAAACCCCTCACTGTAACACACTGATATATCCCACACCCCTCACTGTAACACCCTGATATACCCCACACCCCTCACTGTGACACACTGATATACCCCACACCCCTCACTGTAACACACTGATATATCCCACACCCCTCACTGTAACACACTGATACACCCCACACCCCTCACTGTAACACACTGATATACCCCACAACCCTCACTGTAAAACCCTGATATACCCCACACCCCCTCACTGTAACACACTGATATACCCCACAACCCTCACTGTAACACCCTGATATACCCTACACCCCCTCACTGTAACACCATGATATACCCCACACCCCTCACTGTAACACACTGATACACCCCACACCCCTCACTGTAACACCCCGATATACCCCACACCCCTCACTGGAACACACTGATATACCCCACACCCCTCACTGTAACACACTGATACACCCCACACCCCTCACTGTAACACACTGATATACCCCACACCCCTCACTGTGACACACTGATATACCCCACACCCCTCACTGTAACACACTGATACACCCCACACCCCTCACTGTAACACACTGATATACCCCACACCCCTCACTGTGACACACTGATATACCCCACACCCCTCACTGTAACACACTGATATACCCCACAGCCCTCACTGTAAAACCCTGATATACCCCACACCCCCTCACTGTAACACACTGATATACCCCACACCCCTCACTGTAACACCCTGATACACCCCTCACCCCTCACTGTAACACACTGATATACGCCACACCCCTGACTGTAACACACTGATATACCCCTCACCCCTCACTATAACACACTGATATACCCCACACCCCTGACTGTAACACCCTGATATACCCCACACCCCTCAATATAACACACTGATATACACCACACCCCTGACTGTAACACCCTGATATACCCCTCACCCCTCAATGTAACACACTGATATATCCCACACCCCTCACTGTAACACCCTGATATACCCCACACCCCTCACTGCAAGAAAATGATATACCCCACACCCCTCACTGTAACACACTGATATATTCTCACACCCCTCACTGTAACACACTGATATACACCACACCCCTCACTGTAACACACTGATATACCCCACACCCCTCACTGTAACACACTGATATACACCACACCCCTCACTGTAACACACTGATATACCCCACACCCCTCACTGTAACACACTGATATACCCCACACCCCTCACTGTGACACACTGATATACCCCACACCCCTCACTGTGACACACTGATATATCCCCCACCCCTCACTGTAACACATTGATATATCCCACACCCCTCACTGTAACACACTGATATACCACACCCCTCACTGTAACACACTGATATACCCCACACCCCTCACTGTAACAGACTGATATACCCCACACCCCTCACTGTAACACACTGATATATACCACACCCCTCTCTGTAACACACTGATATACCCCACACCCCTTACTGTAACACACTGATATACCCCACACCCCTTACTGTAACACCCTGATATATCCCACACCCATCACTGTAAGACACTAATATACCCCACCCCCCTCACTGTAACACACTGATATATCCCACACCCCTCACTGTAACACACTGATATACCCCACACCCCTCACTGTAACACACGGATATACCCCACACCCCTCACTGTCACACTCTGATATACCCCACACCCCTCACTGTAACACACTGATATATCCCACACCCCTCACTGTAACACACTGATATACCCCACACCCCTCACTGTAACACACTGATATACCCCACACCCCTCACTGTGACACACTGATATACCCCACACCCCTCACTGTAACACAATGATACAACCCACACCCCTCACTGAAAAACACTGATATATCCCACACCCCTCACTGTAACACACTCATATACCCCACACCCCTCACTGTAACACACTGATATACCCCACACCCCTCACTGTAACACCCTGATATACCCCACACCCCCTTACTGTAACACAATGATATATACCACACCCCTCACTGTTACACCCTGATATACCCCACACCCCTCAATATAACACACTGATATACCCCACACCCCTGACTGTAACACCCTGATATACCCCACACCCCTCACTGTAACACACTGATATACCCCACACCCCTGACTGTAACACCCTGATATACCCCTCCCCCTCAATGTAACACACTGATATATCCCACACCCCTCACTGTAACACCCTGATATACCCCACACCCCTCACTGTAGCACACTTATATACCCCACACCCCTCACTGTAACACACTGATATACCTCACACCCCTCACTGTAACACACTGATATACCCCACACCCCTCACTGTAACACACTGATATACCCCACACCCCTCACTGTAACACCCTGATATACCGCACACCACTCACTGTAACACACTGATATATCCCACACCCCTCACTGTAACACCCTGATATATCCCACACCCCTCACTGTAACACCCTGATATACCCCACACCCCTCACTGTAACACACTGATATACCTCACACCCCTCACTGTAACACACTGATATATCCCACACCCCTCACAGTAACACACTGATATACCCCACACCCCTCACTGTAACACACTGATATATCCCTCACCCCTCACTGTAAAAACCTGATATACCCCTCACCCCTCACTGTAACACACTGATATACCCCACACCCCTCACTGTAACACACTGATATACCCCACACCCCTCACTGTAACACACTGATATATCCCTCACCCCTCACTGTAACGCCCTATTTTACCCCACACCCCTCACTGGAACACAATGATATACCCCACACCCCTCACTGTAACACACTTATATACCCCACACCCCTCACTGTAACACACTGATATACCCCACACCCCTCACTGTGACACACTAATATATCCCACACCCCTCACTGTAACACACTGATATACCCCACACCCCTCACTGTAACACACTGATATACCCCACAACCCTCACTGTGACACAGTGATATACCCCACAACCCTCACTGTAACACACTGATATACCCCACACCCCTCACTGTAACACACTGATATACCCCACAACCCTCACTGTGACACAGTGATATACCCCACACCCCTCACTGTAACACATTGATATATCCCACACCCCTCACTGTAACACATTGATATATCCCACACCCCTCACTGTAACACATTGATATACCCCACACCCCTCACTGTGACACACTGACGTATCCCACACCCCTCACTGTAACACACTGATATACCCCACACCCCTCACTGTAACACACTGATATACCCCACCCCCCTCACTGTAACACACTGATATACCCCACCCCCCTCACTGTAACACACTGATATACCCCACACCCCTCACTGTAACACACTGATATACCCCACACCCCTCACTGTAACACACTGATATACCCCACACACCTCACTGTAATATCCTGATATACACCACACCCCTCACTGTGACACCCTGATATACCCCACACCCCTCACTGTAACACACTGATATACACCACCCCCCCCACTGTAATATCCTGATATATCCCACACCCCTCACTGTAACACACTGATATACACCACCCCCCCCACTGTAATATCCTGATATATCCCACACCCCTCACTGTAACACACTGATATATCCCACACCCCTCACTGTAACACACTGATATACCCCACACCCGTCACTGTAACACACTGATATACCCCACACCCCTCACTGTAACACACTGATATACCCCACACCCCTCACTGTAACACACTGATATATCCCACACCCCTCACTGTAACACACTGATATACCCCTCACCCCTCACTGTAACACACTGATATACCCCACACCCCTCACTGTAACACACTGATATACCCCACACCCCTCACTGTAACACACTGATATATCCCACACCCCTCACTGTAACACACTGATATACCCCTCACCCCTCACTGTAACACACTGATATATCCCACACCCCTCACTGTAACACACTGATATATCCCACACCCCTCACTGTAACACACTGATATACCCCACACCCCTCACTGTAACACACTGAAATACCCCACACCCCTCAATGTAACCCGCTGATATACCCCACACCCCTCACTGTAACACCCTGATATACCCCACACCCCTCACTGTAACACACTGATATACCCCACACCCCACACAGTAACACACTGATATACCACACACCCCTCACTGTAACACCCTAATATACCCCACACCCCTCACTGTAACACACTGATATACCCCACACCCCTCACTGTAACACAATGATATACCCCACACCCCTCACTGTAACACAATGATATACCACACACCCCTCACTGTAACACCCTAATATACCCCACACCCCTCACTGTAACACACTGATATACCCCACACCCCTCACTGTAACACCCTGATATACACCACATCCATCAACGTAACACAATGATTTACCCCACACCCCTCACTGTAACACACTGATATACCCCACACCCCTCACTGTGACACACTGATATACCCCACACCCCTCACTGTAACACACAGATATACCCCACACCCCTCACTGTAACACACTGATATACCCCACACCCCTCACTGTAACACACTGATATATCCCACACCTCTCACTGTAACACACTGATATACCCCACACCCCTCTCTGTAACACACTGATATACCCCACACCCCTCAAAGTAACACACTGATATACCCCACACCCCTCACTGCAACACACTGATATACCCCACACCCCTCACTGTAACACACTGATATACCCCACACCCCTCACTGTAACACACTGATATATCCCACACCCCACACTGTAACACACTGATATACCCCACACCCCTCACTGTGACACACTGATATACCCCACACCCCTCACTGTAACACACAGATATACCCCACACCCCTCACTGTAACACCCTGATATACACCACATCCATCAACGTAACACAATGATTTACCCCACACCCCTCACTGTAACACACTGATATACCCCACACCCCTCACTGTAACACACTGATATACCCCACACCCCTCAATGTAACACCCTGATATACACCACATCCATCAACGTAACACAATGATTTACCCCACACCCCTCACTGTAACACACTGATATACCCCACACCCCTCACTGTGACACACTGATATACCCCACACCCCTCACTGTAACACACAGATATACCCAACACCCCTCACTGTAACACACTGATATACCCCACACCCCTCACTGTAACACACTGATATACCCCACAACCCTCACTGTAACACACTGATATATCCCACTCCCCTCACTGTAACACACTGATATACCCCACACCCCTCACTGTAACACACTGATATACCCCACACCCCTTACTGTAACACAATAATACACCCCACACCCCTCAGTGTAACACACTGATATATACCACACCCCTCTCTGTAACACACTGATATACCCCACACCCCTTACTGCAACACACTGATATACCCCACACCCCTTACTGTAACACCCTGATATATCCCACACCCATCACTGTAAGACACTAATATACCCCACCCCCCTCACTGTAACACACTGATATACCCCACACCCCTCACTGTAACACACTGATATTTCCCACACCCCTCACTGTGACACACTGATATACCCCACACACCTCACTGCAACACACTGATATACACCACACCCCTTACTGTAACACAATAATACACCCCACACCCCTCATTGTAACACACTGATATATACCACACCCCTCTCTGGAACACACTGATATACCCCACACCCCTTACTGCAACACACTGATATACCCCACACCCCTTACTGTAACACCCTGATATATCCCACACCCATCACTGTAACACACTGATATACCCCACACCCCTCACTGTAACACACTGATATTTCCCACACCCCTCACTGTAACACAATGATACAACCCACACCCCTCACTGAAAAACACTGATATATCCCACACCCCTCACTGTAACACACTCATATACCCCACACCCCTCACTGTAACACACTGATATACACCACACCCCTTACTGTAACACAATAATACACCCCACACCCCTCATTGTAACACACTGATATATACCACACCCCTCTCTGTAACACACTGATATACCCCACACCCCTTACTGCAACACACTGATATACCCCACACCCCTTACTGTAACACCCTGATATATCCCACACCCATCACTGTAACACACTGATATACCCCACACCCCTCACTGTAACACACTGATATACCCCACAACCCTCACTGTAACACAATGATACAACCCACACCCCTCACTGAAAAACACTGATATATCCCACACCCCTCACTGTAACACACTCATATACCCCACACCCCTCACTGTAACACCCTGATATACCCCACACCCCCTTACTGTAACACACTGATATATACCACACCCCTCACTGTTACACCCTGATACACCCCTCACCCCTCACTGTAACACACTGATATACGCCACACCCCTGACTGTAACACACTGATATACCCCTCACCCCTCACTATAACACACTGATATACCCCACACCCCTGACTGTAACACCCTGATATACCCCACACCCCTCAATATAACACACTGATATACCCCACACCCCTGACTGTAACACCCTGATATACCCCTCACCCCTCAATGTAACACACTGATATATCCCACACCCCTCACTGTAACACCCTGATATACCCCACACCCCTCACTGCAAGAAAATGATATACCCCACACCCCTCACTGTAACACACTGATATATTCTCACACCCCTCACTGTAACACACTGATATACACCACACCCCTCACTGTAACACACTGATATACCCCACACCCCTCACTGTAACACACTGATATACACCACACCCCTCACTGTAACACACTGATATACCCCACACCCCTCACTGTAACACACTGATATACCCCACACCCCTCACTGTGACACACTGATATAGCCCACACCCCTCACTGTGACACACTGATATATCCCCCACCCCTCACTGTAACACATTGATATATCCCACACCCCTCACTGTAACACACTGATATACCACACCCCTCACTGTAACACACTGATATACCCCACACCCCTCACTGTAACAGACTGATATACCCCACACCCCTCACTGTAACACACTGATATATACCACACCCCTCTCTGTAACACACTGATATACCCCACACCCCTTACTGTAACACACTGATATACCCCACACCCCTTACTGTAACACCCTGATATATCCCACACCCATCACTGTAAGACACTAATATACCCCACCCCCCTCACTGTAACACACTGATATATCCCACACCCCTCACTGTAACACACTGATATACCCCACACCCCTCACTGTAACACACGGATATACCCCACACCCCTCACTGTCACACTCTGATATACCCCACACCCCTCACTGTAACACACTGATATATCCCACACCCCTCACTGTAACACACTGATATACCCCACACCCCTCACTGTAACACACTGATATACCCCACACCCCTCACTGTGACACACTGATATACCCCACACCCCTCACTGTAACACAATGATACAACCCACACCCCTCACTGAAAAACACTGATATATCCCACACCCCTCACTGTAACACACTCATATACCCCACACCCCTCACTGTAACACACTGATATACCCCACACCCCTCACTGTAACACCCTGATATACCCCACACCCCCTTACTGTAACACAATGATATATACCACACCCCTCACTGTTACACCCTGATATACCCCACACCCCTCAATATAACACACTGATATACCCCACACCCCTGACTGTAACACCCTGATATACCCCACACCCCTCACTGTAACACACTGATATACCCCACACCCCTGACTGTAACACCCTGATATACCCCTCCCCCTCAATGTAACACACTGATATATCCCACACCCCTCACTGTAACACCCTGATATACCCCACACCCCTCACTGTAGCACACTTATATACCCCACACCCCTCACTGTAACACACTGATATACCTCACACCCCTCACTGTAACACACTGATATACCCCACACCCCTCACTGTAACACACTGATATACCCCACACCCCTCACTGTAACACCCTGATATACCGCACACCACTCACTGTAACACACTGATATATCCCACACCCCTCACTGTAACACCCTGATATATCCCACACCCCTCACTGTAACACCCTGATATACCCCACACCCCTCACTGTAACACACTGATATACCTCACACCCCTCACTGTAACACACTGATATATCCCACACCCCTCACAGTAACACACTGATATACCCCACACCCCTCACTGTAACACACTGATATATCCCTCACCCCTCACTGTAAAAACCTGATATACCCCTCACCCCTCACTGTAACACACTGATATACCCCACACCCCTCACTGTAACACACTGATATACCCCACACCCCTCACTGTAACACACTGATATATCCCTCACCCCTCACTGTAACGCCCTATTTTACCCCACACCCCTCACTGGAACACAATGATATACCCCACACCCCTCACTGTAACACACTTATATACCCCACACCCCTCACTGTAACACACTGATATACCCCACACCCCTCACTGTGACACACTAATATATCCCACACCCCTCACTGTAACACACTGATATACCCCACACCCCTCACTGTAACACACTGATATACCCCACAACCCTCACTGTGACACAGTGATATACCCCACAACCCTCACTGTAACACACTGATATACCCCACACCCCTCACTGTAACACACTGATATACCCCACAACCCTCACTGTGACACAGTGATATACCCCACACCCCTCACTGTAACACATTGATATATCCCACACCCCTCACTGTAACACATTGATATATCCCACACCCCTCACTGTAACACATTGATATACCCCACACCCCTCACTGTGACACACTGACGTATCCCACACCCCTCACTGTAACACACTGATATACCCCACACCCCTCACTGTAACACACTGATATACCCCACCCCCCTCACTGTAACACACTGATATACCCCACCCCCCTCACTGTAACACACTGATATACCCCACACCCCTCACTGTAACACACTGATATACCCCACAACCCTCACTGTGACACAGTGATATACCCCACACCCCTCACTGTAACACATTGATATATCCCACACCCCTCACTGTAACACATTGATATATCCCACACCCCTCACTGTAACACATTGATATACCCCACACCCCTCACTGTGACACACTGACGTATCCCACACCCCTCACTGTAACACACTGATATACCCCACACCCCTCACTGTAACACACTGATATACCCCACCCCCCTCACTGTAACACACTGATATACCCCACACACCTCACTGTAATATCCTGATATACACCACACCCCTCACTGTGACACCCTGATATACCCCACACCCCTCACTGTAACACACTCATATACACCACACCCCCCACTGTAATATCCTGATATATCCCACACCCCTCACTGTAACACACTGATATACACCACCCCCCCCACTGTAATATCCTGATATATCCCACACCCCTCACTGTAACACACTGATATATCCCACACCCCTCACTGTAACACACTGATATACCCCACACCCGTCACTGTAACACACTGATATACCCCACACCCCTCACTGTAACACACTGATATACCCCACACCCCTCACTGTAACACACTGATATATCCCACACCCCTCACTGTAACACACTGATATACCCCTCACCCCTCACTGTAACACACTGATATACCCCACACCCCTCACTGTAACACACTGATATACCCCACACCCCTCACTGTAACACACTGATATATCCCACACCCCTCACTGTAACACACTGATATACCCCTCACCCCTCACTGTAACACACTGATATATCCCACACCCCTCACTGTAACACACTGATATATCCCACACCCCTCACTGTAACACACTGATATACCCCACACCCCTCACTGTAACACACTGAAATACCCCACACCCCTCAATGTAACCCGCTGATATACCCCACACCCCTCACTGTAACACCCTGATATACCCCACACCCCTCACTGTAACACACTGATATACCCCACACCCCACACAGTAACACACTGATATACCACACACCCCTCACTGTAACACCCTAATATACCCCACACCCCTCACTGTAACACACTGATATACCCCACACCCCTCACTGTAACACAATGATATACCCCACACCCCTCACTGTAACACAATGATATACCACACACCCCTCACTGTAACACCCTAATATACCCCACACCCCTCACTGTAACACACTGATATACCCCACACCCCTCACTGTAACACCCTGATATACACCACATCCATCAACGTAACACAATGATTTACCCCACACCCCTCACTGTAACACACTGATATACCCCACACCCCTCACTGTGACACACTGATATACCCCACACCCCTCACTGTAACACACAGATATACCCCACACCCCTCACTGTAACACACTGATATACCCCACACCCCTCACTGTAACATACTGATATACCCCACACCCCTCACTGTAACACACTGATATACCCCACAGCCCTCACTGTAACACACTGATATACCCCACACCCCTCACTGTAACACACTGATATACCCCACACCCCTCACTGTAACACACTGATATACCCCACACCCCTCACTGTAACACACTGATATACCCCACACCCCTCACTGTAACACACTGATATACCCCACACCCCTCACTGTAACACACTGATATACCCCACACCCCTCACTGTAACACCCTGATATACACCACATCCATCAACGTAACACAATGATATACCCCACACCCCTCACTGTAACACACTGATATACCCCACACCCCTCACTGTAACACCCTGATATACACCACATCCATCAACGTAACACAATGATTTACCCCACACCCCTCACTGTAACACACTGATATACCCCACACCCCTCACTGTAACACCCTGATATACACCACATCCATCAACGTAACACAATGATTTACCCCACACCCCTCACTGTAACACACTGATATACCCCACACCCCTCACTGTGACACACTGATATACCCCACACCCCTCACTGTAACACACAGATATACCCCACACCCCTCACTGTAACACACTGATATACCCCACACCCCTCACTGTAACACACTGATATACCCCACACCCCACACTGTGACACACTGATATACCCCACACCCCTCACTGGAACACACTGATATACCCCACACCCCTCACTGTAACACACTGATATACCCCACACCCCTTACTGTAACGCAATGATACACCCCACACCCCTCACTGTAACACACTGATATACCCCACACCCCTGACTGTAACACCCTGATATACCCCACACTCCTTACTGTAACACATTGATATACCCCACACCCCTTACTGTAACACCCTGATATATCCCACACCCATCACTGTAAGACACTAATATACCCCACCCCCCTCACTGTAACACACTGATATACCCCACACCCCTCACTGTAACACCCTGATATACCCCACACACCTCACTGTGACACACTGATATACCCCACACCCCTCACTGTAACACACTGATATACTCCACACCCCTCACTGTAACACACTGATATACCCCACACCCCTCACTGTAACACCCTGATATACCCCACACCCCCTTACTGTAACACACTGATATATACCACACCCCTCACTGTTACACCCTGATACACCCCTCACCCCTCACTGTAACACACTGATATACGCCACACCCCTGACTGTAACACACAGATATACCCCTCACCCCTCACTATAACACACTGATATACCCCACACCCCTGACTGTAACACCCTGATATACCCCACACCCCTCAATATAACACACTGATATACCCCACACCCCTGACTGTAACACCCTGATATACCCCTCACCCCTCAATGTAACACACTGATATATCCCACACCCCTCACTGTAACACCCTGATATACCCCACACCCCTCACTGCAAGAAAATGATATACCCCACACCGCTCACTGTAACACACTGATATACCCCACACCCCTCAGTGTAACACACTGATATACCCCACACCCCTCACTGTAACACACTGATATACACCACACCCCTCACTGTAACACACTGATATACCCCACACCCCTCACTGTAACACACTGATATACCCCACACCCCTCACTGTGACACACTGATATACCCCACACCCCTCACTGTAACACACTGATAAACCCCACACCCCTCACTGTAACACACTGATATACCCCACACCCCTCACTGTAACAGACTGATATACCCCACAACCCTCACTGTAACACACTGATATATACCACACCCCTCTCTGTAACACACTGATATACCCCACACCCCTTACTGTAACACACTGATATACCCCACACCCCTTACTGTAACACCCTGATATATCCCACACCCATCACTGTAAGACACTAATATACCCCACCCCCCTCACTGTAACACACTGATATATCCCACACCCCTCACTGTAACACACTGATATACCCCACAGCCCTCACTGTCACACACTGATATTTCCCACACCCCTCACTGTAACACACTGATATACCCCACACCCCTCACTGTAACACAATGATACAACCCACACCCCTCACTGAAAAACACTGATATATCCCACACCCCTCACTGTAACACACTCATATACCCCACACCCCTCACTGTAACACCCTGATATACCCCACACCCCCTTACTGTAACACACTGATATATACCACACCCCTCACTGTTACACCCTGATACACCCCTCACCCCTCACTGTAACACACTGATATACGCCACACCCCTGACTCTAACACACTGATATACCCCTCACCCCTCACTATAACACACTGATATACCCCACACCCCTGACTGTAACACCCTGATATACCGCACACCCCTCACTATAACACACTGATATACCCCACACCCCTCACTGTAACACCCTGATATACCCCACACCCCTCACTGTAGCACACTTATATACCCCACACCCCTCACTGTAACACACTGATATACCTCACACCCCTCACTGTAACACACTTATATACCCCACACCCCTCACTGTAACACACTGATATACCTCACACCCCTCACTGTAGCACACTTATATACCCCACACCCCTCACTATAACACACTGATATACCCCACACCCCTCACTGTAACACACTGATATACCCCACACCCCTCACTGTAACACCCTGATATACCCCACACCCCTCACTGTAACACCCTGATATACCCCACACCCCTCACTGTAACACACTGTTATACCCCACATCCCTCACTGTAACACACTGATATACCCCACACCCCTCACTTTAACACACTGATATATCCCACACCCCTCACTGTAACACCCTGATATATCCCACACCCCTCACTGTAACACACTGTTATACCCCACATCCCTCACTGTAACACCCTGATATGCCCCACACCCCTCACTGTAACACACTGATATACCTCACCCCCCTCACTGTAACACACTGATATACCGCACACCACTCACTGTAACACACTGATATATCCCACACCCCTCACTGTAACACCCTGATATATCCCACACCCCTCACTGTAACACCCTGATATACCCCACACCCCTCACTGTAACACACTGATATACCGCACACCCCTCACTGTAACACACTGATATATCCCACACCCCTCACAGTAACACACTGATATACCCCACACACCTCACTGTAACACACTGATATACCCCACACCCCTCACTGTAACACACTGATATATCCCTCACCCCTCACTGTAACGCCCTATTTTACCCCACACCCCTCACTGGAACACAATGATATACCCCACACCCCTCACTGTAACACACTGATATACCCCACACCCCTCACTGTAACACACTGATATATCCCACACCCATCACTGTAACACTCTGATATACCCCACACCCCTCACTGTAACGCCCTATTTTACCTCACACCCCTCACTGGAACACACTGATATACCCCACACCCCTCACTGTAACACCCTGATATACCCCACACCCCTCACTGGAACACAATGATATACCCCACACCCCTCACTGTAACACACTGATATACCCCACACCCCTAACTGTAACACACTGATATCCCCCACGCCCCTCACTGTAACACACTGATATCCCCCACGCCCCTCACTGTAACACACTGATATACCCCACGCCCCTCACTGTAACACACTGATATACCCCAAACCCCTCACTGTAACACCCTGATATACCCCACACCCCTCACTATAACGCACTGATATATCCCACACCCCTCATTGTAACACACTGATATACCCCACACCCCTCACTGTAACACAATGATATACCCCACGCCCCTCACTGTAACACACTGATAGACCCCACACCCCTCACTGTAACACACTGATATACCCCACACCCCTCACTGTAACACACTGATATACCCCACACCCCTCACTGTAACACACTGATATACCCCACACCCCTCACTGTAACACACTTATATACCAGACACCCCTCACTGTAACACAATGATATACCCCACACCCCTCATTGTAAAACACTGATATATCCCACTCCCCTTACTGTAACACCCTGATATATCCCACACCCCTCACTGTAAAACAATGAAATACCCCACACCCCTCACTGTAACACCCTGATATACCCCACACCCCTCACTGTAACACACTGATATACCCCACAACCCTCACTGTAACACACTGATATATCCCACACCCCTCACTGTAACACACTGATATACCCCACACCCCTCACTGTGACACACTGATATACCCCACACCCCTCACTGTAACACACTGATATATCCCACACCCCTCACTGTGACACATTGATATATCCCACACCCCTCACTGTAACACATTGATATATCCCACACCCCTCACTGTGACACACTGATATACCCCACACCCCTCACTGTAACACACTGATATACCCCACACCCCTCACTGTAACACACTGATATATCCCACACCCCTCACTGTAACACACTGATATACCCCACACCCCTCACTGTGACACACTGATATACCCCACACCCCTCACTGTAACACACTGATATATCCCACACCCCTCACTGTAACACACTGATATACCCCACACCCCTCACTGTAACACACTGATATACCCCACACCCCTCACTGTAACACACTGATATACCCCACACCCCTCACTGTAACACACTGATATACCCCACACCCCTCACTGTAACACCCTGATATACCCCACACCCCTCACTGTAACACACTGATATATCCCACACCCCTCACTGTGACACATTGATATATCCCACACCCCTCACTGTAACACACTGATATACCCCACACCCCTCACTGTAACACACTGATATATCCCACACCCCTCACTGTAACACACTGATATTCCCCACACCCCTCACTGTGACACACTAATATATCCCACACCCCTCACTGTAACACACTGATATACCCCACACCCCTCACTGTAACACACTGATATACCCCACAACCCTCACTGTGACACAGTGATATACCCCACACCCCTCACTGTAACACACTGATATACCCCACACCCCTCACTGTAACACACTGATATATCCCACACCCCTCACTGTAACACACTGATATATCCCACACCCCTCACTGTAACACACTGATATATCCCACACCCCTCACTGTAACACACTGATATACCCCACAACCCTCACTGTGACACAGTGATATACCCCACACCCCTCACTGTAACACACTGATATATCCCACACCTCTCACTGTAACACACTGATATACCCCACAACCCTCACTGTAACACACTGATATACCCCACACCCCTCACTGTAACACACTGATATATCCCACACCCCTCACTGTAACACACTGATATACCCCACACCCCTCACGGTAACTCAATGATATAACCCACACCCCTCACTGTAAAACACTGATATACCCCACACCCCTCACTGTAACACACTGATATACCCCACAACCCTCACTGTGACACAGTGATATACCCCACACCCCTCACTGTAACACACTGATATACCCCACAACCCTCACTGTGACACAGTGATATACCCCACACCCCTCACTGTAACACATTGATATATCCCACACCCCTCAGTGTAACACATTGATATACCCCACACCCCTCACTGGAACACACTGATATATCCCACACCCCTCACTGTAACACACTGATATACCCCACACCCCTCACTGTAACACACTGATATACCCCACAACCCTCACTGTGACACAGTGATATATCCCACACCCCTCAGTGTAACACATTGATATACCCCACACCCCTCACTGGAACACACTGATATATCCCACACCCCTCACTGTAACACACTGATATATCCCACACCCCTCACTGTAACACACTGATATATCCCACACCCCTCACTGTAACACACTGATATACCCCACACCCCTCACTGGAACACACTGATATATCCCACACCCCTCACTGTAACACACTGATATACCCCACAACCCTCACTGTGACACAGTGATATACCCCACAACCCTCACTGTAACACACTGATATACCCCACACCCCTCACTGTAACACACTGATATATCCCACACCCCTCACTGTAACACACTGATATACCCCACACCCCTCACGGTAACTCAATGATATAACCCACACCCCTCACTGTAAAACACTGATATACCCCACACCCCTCACTGTAACACACTGATATACCCCACAACCCTCACTGTGACACAGTGATATACCCCACACCCCTCACTGTAACACACTGATATACCCCACAACCCTCACTGTGACACAGTGATATACCCCACACCCCTCACTGTAACACATTGATATATCCCACACCCCTCACTGTAACACATTGATATATCCCACACCCCTCACTGTAACACATTGATATACCCCACACCCCTCATTGTAACTCACTGATATACGCCACACCCCTCACTGTAACACCCTGATTTACCCCACACCCCTCACTGTGACACACTGATATACCCAACACCCCTCACTGTGACACACTGATATACCCCACACCCCTCACTGTAACACCCTGATATACCCCACACCCCTCACTGTGACACACTGATATACCCCACACCCCTCACTGTAACACCCTGATTTACCACACACCCCTCACTGTAACACACTGATATATCCCACACCCCTCACTGTAACACACTGATATACCCCACACCCCTCACGGTAACTCAATGATATAACCCACACCCCTCACTGTAAAACACTGATATATCCCACACCTCTCACTGTAACACACTGATATACCCCACAACCCTCACTGTGACACACTGGTATACCCCACAACCCTCACTGTAACACACTGATATACCCCACACCCCTCACTGTAACACACTGATTTTCCCCCACACCCCTCACTGTAACACACTGATATACCCCACAACCCTCACTGTAACACACTGATATACCCCACACCTCTCACTGTAACACACTGATATACTCCCCACCCCTCACTGTAAGACACTGATATACCCCACCCCCCTCACTGTAACACGCTGATATACCCCACACCCCTCACTGTAACACACTGATATACCCCACACCCCTCACTGTAACACACTGATATACACCACCCCCCCCACTGTAATATCCTGATATACCCCACACCCCTCACTGTAACACACTGATATACCCCACACCCCTCACTGTAATATCCTGATATACCCCACACCCCTCACTGTGACACCCTGATATACTCCACACCCCTCACTGTAACACACTGATATACACCACCCCCCCCACTGTAATATCCTGATATATCCCACACCCCTCACTGTAACACACTGATATACCCCACACCCCTCACTGTAATATCCTGATATACCCCACACCCCTCACAGTAACACACTGATATACTCCCCACCCCTCACTGTAACACACTGATATACCCCCCACCCCTCACTGTAACACCCTGATATACCCCACACCCCTCACTGTAACACTCTGATATACCCCACACCCCTCACTGTAACACACTGATATACCCCACACCCCTCACTGTAACACTCTGATATACCCCACACCCCTCACTGTAACACTGATATACCCCACACCCCTCACTGTAACACACTGATATACCCCCCACCCCTCACTGTAACACCCTGATATACCCCACACCCCTCACTGTAACACTCTGATATACCCCACACCCCTCACTGTAACACACTGATATACCCCACACCCCTCACTGTAACACTCTGATATACCCCACACCCCTCACTGTAACACTGATATATCCCCACACCCCTCACTGTCACACACTGATATACCCCACACCCCTCACTGTAACACACTGATATACCGCACACCCCTCACTGTAACACACTGATATACCCCACACCCCTCACTGTAACACACTGATATACCCCACACCCCTCACAGTAACACCCTGATATATCCCACACCCCTCACTGTAACACATTGATATACCCCACACCCCTCACTGTAACACACTGATTTACCCCACACCCCTCACTGTAACACACTGATATACACCACACCCCTCACTGTAACACCCTGATATACCCCACACCCCCTCACTGTAACACACTGATATACCCCACACCCCTCACTGTAACACACTGATATACCCCACACCCCTCACTGTAACACCCTGATATACCCCACACCCCTCACTGTAACACCCTAATATACCCCACACCCCTCACTGTGACACACAGATATACCCCACACCCCTCACTGTAACACACTGATATACCCCACACCCCTCACAGTAACACCCTGATATATCCCACACCCCTCACTGTAACACATTGATATACCCCACACCCCTCACTGTAACACACTGATATACCGCACACCCCTCACTGTAACACACTGATATATCCCACACCCCTCACTGTAACACACTGATATACCCCACACCCCTCACTGTAACACACTGATATACCCCTCACCCCTCACAGTAACACCCTGATATATCCCACACCCCTCACTGTAACACATTGATATACCCCACACCCCTCACTGTAACACACTGATTTACCCCACACCCCTCACTGTAACACACTGATATACACCACACCCCTCACTGTAACACACTGATATACCCCACACCTCTCATTGTAACACCCTGATATACCCCACACCCCTCACTGTAACACACTGATATACCCCACACCCCTCACTGTAACACCCTGATATACCCCACACCCCTCACTGTAACACCCTGATATACCCCACACCCCTCACTGTAACACACTGATATACCCCACACCCCTCACTGTAAAACACTGATATATCCAACACCCCTCTCTGTAACACACTGATACATCCCACACCCCTCACTGTAACACACTGATATACCCCACACCCCTCACTGTAACACACTGATATACACCACACCCCCTCACTGTAACACACTGATATACCCCACACCCCTCACTGTAACACCCTGATATACCCCACACCCCTCACTGTAACACACTGATATACCCCACACCCCTCACTGTAACACACTGATTTACCCCCACACCCCTCACTGTAACACACTGATATATCCCACACCCCACACTGTAACACACTGATATACCCCACACCCCTCACTGTAAAACACTGATATATCCCACACCTCTCACTGTAACACACTTATATATCCCACACCCCTCTCTGTAACACACTGATATACCCCACACCCCTTACTGTAACACACTGATATACCCCACACCCCTCACTGTAACACACTGATATACCCCACACACCTCACTGTAACACACTGATATACCCCACACCCCTCACTGTAACACACGGATATACACCCCCACCCCTCACTGTAACACACTGATATACTCCCCACCCCTCACTGAAAGACACTGATATACCCCACCCCCCTCACTGTAACCCACTGATATACCCCACACCCCTCACTGTAACACACTGATATACCCCACACCCCTCACTGTAACACACTGATATACCCCACACCCCTCACTGTAACACACTGATATACCCCACACCCCTCACTGTTACACACTGATATACACCCCCACCCCTCACTGTAACACACTGATATACCCCACACCTCTCACTGTGACACCCTGATATACCCCACACCCCTCACTGTAACACACTGATATACCCCACACCCCTCACTGTAATATCCTGATATACCCCACACCCCTCACTGTAACACACTGATATACCCCACACCCCTTTCTGTAACACACTGATAAACCCCACACCCCTCACTGTAACACATTGATATACCCCACACCCCTCACTGCAACACACTGATATTCCCCACACCACTCACTGTAACACACTGATATACCCCACACCCCTCACTGTAACACACTGATATATCCCACACCCCTCACTGTAACACACTGATATATCCCACACCCCTCACTGTAACACACTGATATATCTGACACCCCTCACTGTAACACACTGATATACCCCACACCCCTCACTGTAACACACTGATATACCCCACAACCCCTCACTGCAACACACTGATATACCCCACACCCCTCACTGTAACACACCGATATATCCCACACCCCTCACTGTAACACACTGATATATCCCACACCCCTCACTGTGACACACTGATATATCCCCACACCCCTCACTGTAACACACTGATATACCCCACACCCCTCACTGTAACACACTGATATACCCCACACCCCTCACTGTGACACACTAATATATCCCACACCCCTCACTGTAACACACTGATATACCCCACACCCCTCACTGTAACACACTGAAATACCCCACAACCCTCACTGTGACACAGTGATATACTCCCCACCCCTCACTGTAAGACACTGATATACACCACCCCCCCCACTGTAATATCCTGATATACCCCACACCCCTCACTGTAACACACTGATATACCCCACACCCCTCACTGTAACACACTGATATACCCCACACCCCTCACTGCAACACACTGATATACCCCACACCCCTCACTGTAACACACCGATATATCCCACACCCCTCACTGTAACACCCTGATATACCCCACACCCCTCACTGTAACACACTGATATACCCCACACCCCTCACTATAACGCACTGATATACCCCACACCCCTCACTGTAACATACTGATATACCCCACACCCCTCACTGTAACACACTGATATACCCCACACCCCTCACTGTAACACCCTGATATACCCCACACCCCCTCACTGTAACACACTGATATACCCCACACCCCTCACTGTAACACCCTGATATACCCCACACCCCTCTGATTCCCTCTCACCTCTTCCACTCCGCGACACCCCTCCCTTTTATCTGAAGCAGTGCTGCTCCCCCCGTCCCCCGCGTTTTCCCGAGACGGTGTCTGTCCCGGGACGGTTCGCGTCGCGCCCGCGCGCGCCCCTCCCTCCCCTCCCTTTCCCCAGCCTCCGTGTAATCTGCCCGCTGCCGATAAATCCGAACGGTCCCGCTTAGCCTGCCGGGAGTCTCAACCGCCCGTGTCTGTCCTCCCCTTTCCTTCTCAGGACCCGATCGGGGGGGGGGGGGGGCCCGAAACCCGGACAACGCCCGAGCCTCGCGACTCCCCGGGGAACCCCTGGCCATGAAAGTCGCCTGGCCCCGGCTGGTGTGAGTGACCCGCGGGGAGTCGGCAGGCCAGGGGAACGCTGGAGCCCGGAGGGGGAAGATGAACCAGGAGAGGTTCTGCTCGATGGGTCAGGTGAAGAGCTTCCCCGCCATGATCTACTCCTTCCCGTTTGCCAGCACGCTGAGGAACTCCCCGGCACTGGGGCTGCTCAACAACGGACCCTGCATCACCAGCTACAGCAATGGAGAGAACCAGAAGGGCCCGTCACTCTGCTGTGAGTCTAACCCTCAACCCCCCCGGCCACACCCTCACTCCGCGCGGTTACACTGGGCTCTGAGGGAGGGTCGGTGCTGAGGGAGGGTCGGTGCTGTGGGAGGGTCAGTGCTGAGGGAGGGTCGGTGCTGGGGGAGGGTCAGTGCTGAGGGAGGGTCAGTGCTGATGGAGGGTCAGTGCTGAGGGAGGGTCGGTGCTGAGGGAGTGGGTGCTGAGGGAGGGTCAGTGCTGTGGGAGGGTCAGTGCTGATGGAGGGTCAGTGCTGAGGGAGGGTCGGTGCTGAGGGAGTGGGTGCTGAGGGAGGGTCAGTGCTGTGGGAGGGTCAGTGCTGAGGGAGCGGGCGCTGTGAGAACTTTTGAAGTGTTGGATCTTGCTGTGTAAAACATGGCTGTTGTCCGTCTCTCAGTGCAGCGGTAACTCAGGCTCAATCCCAAACTCATCCCAAACTCAACCATCATCACAACCTCCCGAACCCCAGACCCAACCCCGAGCCCCAGACCCAACCCCGAACCCCAGACCCAACCCCGAGCCCCAGACCCAACCCCGAACCCCAGACCCAACCCCGAACCCCAGACCCAACCCCGAGCCCCAGACCCAACCCCGAGCCCCAGACCCAACCCCGAGCCCCAGACCCAACCCCGAACCCCAGACCCAACCCCGAACCCCAGACCCAACCCCGAACCCCAGACCCAACCCCGAACCCCAGACCCAACCCCGAACCCCAGACCCAACCCCGAACCCCAGACCCAACCCCGAGCCCCAGACCCAACCCCGAACCCCAGACCCAACACCGAACCCCAGACCCAACCCCGAGCCCCAGACCCAACCCCGAACCCCAGACACAACCCCGAACCCCAGACCCAACCCCGAACCCCAGACCCAACCCCGAGCCCCAGACCCAACCCCGAGCCCCAGACCCAACCCCGAACCCCAGACCCAACCCCGAACCCCAGACCCAACCCCGAACCCCAGACCCAACCCCGAGCCCCAGACCCAACCCCGAACCCCAGACCCAACCCCGAACCCCAGACCCAACCCCGAACCCCAGACCCAACCCCGAACCCCAGACCCAACCCCGAACCCCAGACCCAACCCCGAACCCCAGACCCAACCCCGAACCCCAGACCCAACCCCGAGCCCCAAACCCAACCCCGAACCCCAGACCCAACCCCGAGCGCCAGACCCAACCCCGAGCCCCAGACCCAACCCCGAGCCCCAGATCCAACCCCGAACCCCAGACTCAACCCCCAACCCCAGACTCCACCCCGAACCCCAAACCCAACCCCGAACCCCAGACCCAACCCCGAACCCCAGACCCAACCCCGAACCCCAGACCCAACCCCGAACCCCAGACCCAACACCGAACCCCAGACCCAACCCAGAACCCCAGACCCAACCCCGAGCCCCAAACCCAACCCCGAACCCCAGACGCAACCCCGAACACCAGACCCAACCTCAAACCCCAGACCCAACCCCGAGCCCCAGACCCAACCCCGAACCCCAGACCCAACACCGAACCCCAGAGCCAACCCCGAACCCCAAACCCAACCCCGAACCCCAGACGCAACCCCGAACCCCAGACCCAACCCCAAACCCCAGACCCAACCCCAAACCCCAGACCCAACCCCGAACCCCAGACCCAACCCCAAAACCCAGACCCAACCCCGAACCCCAAACACAACCCCGAACCCCAGACGCAACCCCGAACCCCAGACCCAACCCCGAACCCCAGACCCAACCCCGAATCCCCAACACAACCCCGAACCCCAGACCCAACCCCGAGCCCCAGACCCAACCCCGAACCCCAGACCCAACCCCGAGCCCCAGACCCAACCCCGAGCCCCAGACCCAACCCCGAACCCCAGACCCAACCCCGAACCCCAGACCCAACCCCGAACCCCAGACCCAACACCGAACCCCAGACCCAACCCCGAACCCCAGACCCAACCCCGAATCCCCAACACAACCCAGAACCCCAGACCCAACCCCGAGCCCCAAACCCAACCCCAAACCCCAAACCCAAACCCCAAACCCAACCCAGAACCCCAGACTCAACCCCGAACCCCAGACCCAACCCCGAACCCCAGACCCAACCCCGAGCCCCAGACCCAACACCGAGCCCCAAACCCAACCCCGAGCCCCAGACCCAACCCCAAACCCAACCCCGAGCCCCAGACCCAACCCCGAACCCCAGACCCAACCCCGAGCCCCAGACCCAACCCCGAGCCCCAGACCCAACCCCGAACCCCAGACCCAACCCCGAGCCCCAGACCCAACCCCGAACCCCAGACCCAACCCCGATCCCCAGACCCAACCCCGAACCCCAGGCCCAACACCGAACCCCAGGCCCAACACCGAACCCCAGACCCAACCCCGAACCCCAGACCCAACACCGAACCCCAGACCCAACCCCGAACCCCAGACCCAACCCTGAGCCCCAGACTCCACCCCGAACCCCAGACCCAACCCCGAACCCCAGACTCCACCCCGAACCCCAAACCCAACCCCGAACCCCAGACCCAACCCCGAACCCCAGACCCAACCCCGAGCGCCAGACCCAACCCCGAGCCCCAGACCCAACCCCGAGCCCCAGACCCAACCCCGAACCCCAGACCCAACCCCCAACCCCAGACTCCACCCCGAACCCCAAACCCAACCCCGAACCCCAGACCCAACCCCGAACCCCAGACCCAACCCCGAACCCCAGACCCAACCCCGAACCCCAGACCCAACACCGAACCCCAGACCCAACCCCGAACCCCAGACCCAACCCCGAGCCCCAAACCCAACACCAAACCCCAAACCCAAACCCCAGACCCAACCCCGAGCCCCAGACCCAACCCCGAGCCCCAGACCCAACCCCGAACCCCAGACCCAACACCGAACCCCAGACCCAACCCCGAACCCCAGACCCAACACCGAAAATCAGACCCAACCCCGAACCCCAGACCCAACCCTGAGCCCCAGACTCCACCCCGAACCCCAAACCCAACCCCGAACCCCAGACCCAACCCTGAACCCCAGACCCAACCCCGAGCCCCAGACCCCACCCCGAACCCCAGACACCACCCCGAACCCCAGACACAACCCCGAACCCCAGACCCAACCCCGAGCCCCAGACCCCACCCCGAACCCCAGACACAACCCCGAACCCCAGACCCAACCCCGAGCCCCAGACCCAACCCCGAACCCCAGACCCAACCCCGAACCCCAGACCCAACCCCGAACCCCAGACCCAACCCCGAGCCTCAGACTCCACCCCGAGCCCCAAATCCAACCCAGAACCCAAGACCCAACCCAGAACCCTAGACCCAACCCCGAACCCCAGACCCAACCCCGAACCCCAGACCCAACCCCGAGCCCCAGACCCAACCCCGAGCCCCAAATCCAACCCAGAACCCCAGACCCAAACCCGAACCCAAGACCCAACCCCGAACCCCAGACCCAACCCCGAACCCCAGACCCAACCCCGAGCCCCAGACCCAACCCCGAACCCCCAGACCCAACACCAAACCCCAAACCCAACCCCAAACCCCAGACCCAACCCCGAACCCCAGACCCAACCCCGAACCCCAGACCCCACCCTGAACCCCAGACTCCATCCCCGAGCCCCAGACCCAACCCCGAACCCCAGACCCAACCCCGAGCCCCAGACTCCACCCCGAGCCAAGGACCCAACCCCGAACCCCAGACCCAACACCGAACCCCAGACCCAACCCCGAGCCCCAGACCCCAACCCCGAACCCCAGACCAAACCCCGAAACCAGACCAAACCCCGAACCCCAGACCCAACCCGAACCCCAGACCCAACCCCGAGCCCCAAACCCAACCCCGAACCCCAGACCCAACCCCGAACCCCAGACCCAACCCCGAACCCCAGACTCCCCCCCGAACCCCAGACCCAACCCAAACCCCAGACCCAACCCCCAATCCCCTAGACCCAACCCCGAGCCCCAGACCCAACCCCGAGCCCCAGACCCAACCCCGAACCCCAGACCCAACCCCGAACCCCAGACCCAACCCCGAGCCCCAGACCCAACCCCGAACCCCAGACCCAACCCCGAACCCCCAGACCCAACCCCGAGCCCCAAACCCAACCCCGAACCCAGACTCAACCCAGAACCCAAAACCCAATCCCAAACCCCAAAACACAACCCAGAATCCCAGACTCCACCCGGAACCCCAAACACAACCCAGAACCACAGACCCAACCCCGAACCCAGACTCAACCCAGAACCCCAGACCCAACCCAGAACCCCAGACTCCACCCGAACCCCAGACCCCAACCCCGAACCCCAGACCCAACCCTGAACCCCAGACTCCACACCCGAACCCCAGACCCAACCCCGAACACCAGACTCAACCCAGAATCCCAGACCCAACCCTGAACCCCAGACTCCACCCCGAACCCCCAGACCCAAACCCCGAACCCCAGACCCAACCCCGAACACCAGACTCAACCCAGAACCCCCAGACCCAACCCCGAACCCCAGGCTCCCCCCCTGAACCCCAGACCCAACCCCCAAACACCAGACCCAACCCCGAGCCCCAGACCCAACCCCGAACCCCAGACCCAACCCCGAACCCCAGACCCAACCCCGAGCCCCAGACCCAACCCCGAACCCCAGACCCAACCCCGAACCCCAGACCCAACCCAGAACCCAAGACCCAACCCAGAACCCTAGACCCAACCCCGAACCCCAGACCCAACCCCGAGCCCCAGACCCAACCCCGAACCCCAGACCCAACCCCGAACCCCAGACCCAACCCCGAACCCCAGACTACCCCCCGAACCCCAGACCCAACCCCAAACCCCAGACCCAACCTCAATCCCTAGACCCAACCCCGAGCCCCAGACCCAACCCCGAGCCCCAGACCCAACCCCGAACCCCAGACCCAACCCCGAACCCCAGACCCAACCCCGAGCCCCAGACCCAACCCCGAACCCCAGACCCAACCCCGAACCCCAGACCCAACCCCGAGCCCCAAACCGAACCCCGAACCCCAGACTCAACCCAGAATCCCAAAACCCAATCCCAAACCCCAAACACAACCCAGAACCCCAGACCCAACCCAGAAACCAAGACTCAGCCCAGAAACCCAAACTCAACCCAGAACCCCAGATTCCCCCCCAAACCCCAGACCCAACCCCGAACCCCAGACCCAACCCCGAACACCAGACTCAACCCAGAATCCCAGACCCAACCCTGAACCCCAGACCCCAACCCCGAACCCCAGACCCAACCCCAAACCCCAGACCCAACCCCGAACCCCAGACCCAACCCCGAACCCCAGACCCAACCCCGAACCCCAGACCCAACCCCGAACCCCAGACTTCCCCCCGAGCCCCAGACCCAACCCCGAACCCCAGACCCAACCACGAGCCCCAGACCCAACCCCGAACCCCAGACCCAACCCCGAACCCCAGACCCAACCCAGAACCCAAGACCCAACCCAGAACCCTAGACCCAACCCCGAACCCCAGACCCAACCCCGAACCCCAGACGCAACCCCGAGCCCCAGACTCCACCCCGAGCCCCAAATCCATCCCAGAACCGTAGACCCAACCCCGAACCCCAGACCCAACCCCGAACCCCAGACCCAACCCCGAGCCCCAGACCCAACCCCGAGCCCCAGACCCAACCCCGAGCCCCAAATCCAACCCCGAGCCCCAGACCAAACACCGAACCCCAGACCCAACCCCGAACCCCAGACCCAACACCTAACCCCAGACCCAACCCCGAACCCCAGACCCAACCCCGAACCCCAGACCCAACCCCGAACCCCAAACCCAACCCCGAACCCCAGACCCAACCCCGAACCCCAGACCCAACCCCGAACCCCAGACCCAACCCCGAGCCCCAGACCCAACCCCGAACCCCAGACCCAACCCCGAACCCCAGACCCAACCCCGAACCCAGACCCAACCCCGAACCCCAGACCCAACCCCGAACCCCAGACCCAACCCCGAACACCAGACCGAACCCCGAACCCCATACCGAACCCCGAACCCCAGACCCAACCCCGAACCCCAGACCCAACCCCGAACCCAGACCCAACCCCGAACCCCAGACCCAACCCCGAACCCCAGACCCAACCCCGAGCCCCAGACCCAACCCCGAACCCCAGACCCAACCCCGAACCCCAGACCCAACCCCGAACCCCAGACTCCACCCCGAACCCCAGACCCAACCCCGAACCCCAGACCCAACCCCGAACCCCAGACTCAACCCCGAACCCCAGACCCAACCCCGAACCCCAGACCCAACCCAGAACCCAAGACCCAACCCAGAACCCTAGACCCAACCCCGAACCCCAGACCCAACCCCGAACCCCAGACTACCCCCCGAACCCCAGACCCAACCCCAAACCCCAGACCCAACCTCAATCCCTAGACCCAACCCCGAGCCCCAGACCCAACCCCGAGCCCCAGACCCAACCCCGAACCCCAGACCCAACCCCGAACCCCAGACCCAACCCCGAGCCCCAGACCCAACCCCGAACCCCAGACCCAACCCCGAACCCCAGACCCAACCCCGAGCCCCAAACCGAACCCCGAACCCCAGACTCAACCCAGAATCCCAAAACCCAATCCCAAACCCCAAACACAACCCAGAACCCCAGTCCCAACCCAGAAACCAAGACTCAGCCCAGAAACCCAAACCCAACCCAGAAACCCAAACTCAACCCAGAACCCCAGATTCCCCCCCAAACCCCAGACCCAACCCCGAACCCCAGACCCAACCCCGAACACCAGACTCAACCCAGAATCCCAGACCCAACCCTGAACCCCAGACCCAACCCCGAACCCCAGACCCAACCCCAAACCCCAGACCCAACCCCGAACCCCAGACCCAACCCCGAACCCCAGACCCAACCCCGAACCCCAGACTTCCCCCCGAGCCCCAGACCCAACCCCGAACCCCAGACCCAACCACGAGCCCCAGACCCAACCCCGAACCCCAGACCCAACCCCGAACCCCAGACCCAGCCCAGAACCCAAGACCCAACCCAGAACCCTAGACCCAACCCCGAACCCCAGACCCAACCCCGAACCCCAGACCCAACCCCGAGCCCCAGACTCCACCCCGAGCCCCAAATCCATCCCAGAACCGTAGACCCAACCCCGAACCCCAGACCCAACCCCGAACCCCAGACCCAACCCCGAGCCCCAGACCCAACCCCGAGCCCCAGACCCAACCCCGAGCCCCAAATCCAACCCAGAACCCCAGACCCAACCCCGAACCCCAGACCCAACCCCGAACCCCAGACCCAACCCCGAACCCAAGACCCAACCCCGAACCCCAGACCCAACCCCGAACCCCAGACCCAATCCCGAACCCCAGACCCAACCCCAAACCCCAGACCCAACACCGAACCCCAAACCCCAGACTCAACCCCGTGCCCCAGACCCAACCCCGAGCCCCAAACCCAACCCCGAGCCCCAAAGCCAACCCCGAGCCCCAGACCAAACACCGAACCCCAGACCCAACCCCGAACCCCAGACCCAACACCTAACCCCAGACCCAACCCCGAACCCCAGACCCAACCCCGAACCCCAGACCCAACCCCGAACCCCAAACCCAACCCCGAACCCCAGACCCAACCCCGAACCCCAGACCCAACCCCGAACCCCAGACCCAACCCCGAGCCCCAGACCCAACCCCGAACCCCAGACACAACCCCGAACCCCAGACCCAACCCCGAACCCAGACCCAACCCCGAACCCCAGACCCAACCCCGAACCCCAGACCCAACCCCGAACCCCAGACCCAACCCCGAACACCAGACCGAACCCCGAACCCCAGACCCAACCCCGAACCCCAGACCCAACCCCGAACCCAGACCCAACCCCGAACCCCAGACCCAACCCCGAACCCCAGACCCAACCCCGAACCCAGACCCAACCCCGAACCCCAGACCCAACCCCGAACCCCAGACCCAACCCCGAACCCCAGACCCAACCCCGAACACCAGACCGAACCCCGAACCCCAGACCCAACCCCGAACCCCAGACCCAACCCCGAACCCCAGACCCAACCCCGAACCCAGACCCAACCCCGAACCCCAGACCCAACCCTGAACCCCAGACCCAACCCCGAGCCCCAGACCCAACCCCGAACCCCAGACCCAACCCCGAACCCCAGACCCAACCCCGAACCCCAGACTCCACCCCGAACCCCAGACCCAACCCCGAACCCCAGACCCAACCCCGAGCCCCAGACCCAACCCCGAGCCCCAGATCCAACCCCGAACCCCAGACCCAACCCCGAGCCCCAGACCCAACCCCGAGCCCCAGACCCAACCCCGACACCCAAACCCAACCCCGAACCCCAGACCCAACCCCGAGCCCCAAATCCAACCCCAAACCCCAAACCCAAACCCCAAACCCAACCCAGAACCCCAGACTCAACCCCGAACCCCAGACCCAACCCCGAGCCCCAGACCCAACCCCGAACCCCAAACCCAACCCCGAGCCCCAGACCCAACCCCGAACCCCAGACCCAACCCCGAACCCCGAACCCCAAACCCAACCCCAAACCCCAAACCCAACCCCGAGCCCCAGACCCAACCCCGAACCCCAGACCCAACACCGAACCCCAAACCCCAGACCCAACCCCGAGCCCCAAACCCAACCCCGAACCCCAGACTCAACCCAGAACCCCAGACCCAACCCAGGACCCCAAAACCCAACCCCAAACCCCAAACACAACCCAGAACCCCAGACTCCACCCGGAACCCCAAACTCAACCCAGAACCACAGACCCAACCCCGAACCCAGACCCAACCCCGAACCCCAAACCCAACCCAGAACCCCAAACTCAACCCAGAACCCCATACTCCACCCCAAATCCCAGACTCCACCCCAAACCCCAGACCCAACCCCGAACCCCAGACTCAACCCAGAATCCCAGACCCAACCCAGAACCCCAAACTCAACCCTGAACCCCAACACAACCACAAATCCCAGACTCCACACAGAACCCCAAAACTCAACCTCAATCCTTAGGCTCAACCATGAACCCCAAACTCAACCCTGAACCCCAGACCTAATCCAGAACCCCAGACTCAACCCTAAACCCCAGACTCAACCCATAACCCCAGACTAAACCCCAAACCCAACCCCGAACCCCAAACGAAACCACAAATCCCAGACTCAGCCCAGAACCCTGAACCCCAAACTCAACCCAGAACCCCAAACTCCACCCCGAATCCCAAACTCAACCCTGAATCCCAAACCCAACTCGAACCCCAAACTCAACCACAAATCGCAGACTCAACTCAGAACCCCGAACCCCAAACTCAACCCTAAACCCTAAACTCAACCCTGAACCCCAAACTCAACCCTGAACCCCAAACTCCACCCCGAATCCCAAACTCACACCCTGAATCCCAAACCTAACCCGAACCCCAAACTCAACCACAAATCGCAGACTCAACCCAGAACCCCGAACCCCAAACTCAACCCAGAACCCCAAACTTCACCCCGAACCCCAAACTCAACCCAGGACCCCAAACTCAACCCAGAACCCCAAGACTCAACCCTGAATCCCAAGACTCAACCCTGAATCCCAAACTCCACCCTGAACTCCAAACTCAACCCAAAACCCCAAACTCAACTCCAAACCCCAGACCCAACCCCAAACCCCAAACTCAACCCAGGACCCCAGACACAACCCAGAACCCCAAACTCAACCCAGAACCCCAAACTCAAACCGGAACGCCAAACTTAACCCAAAACTCAACCCTGAACCCCAAACCCCAAACTCAACCCTGAACCCCAAACTCAACTACAAATCCCAAACTCAACCCTGAACTCCAAACTCAACCCCAAACCCCAAATACAACCCCAAACTTCAAATTTGACCCCAAACCCCAACCCAACCCCAAACCCTCAACTGCAAACCCCAAACTTAATCCCAAGCCATAAACCCAACCTGAAACCTGAGACTCAATCCCAAACCCTAGACTCAACCCCAAAACCCAGATGCCACACCAAACCCCAGACGCAACGCCAAACTCAACCCAAGCCCTGAACCCAACTCCAACCTCTAAACTCAATCCCGAACCCCAAACCACCTCATACCCAAAACTCCATCCCAAAACCTGAGCTCAGTCCCAAACTCTAAACTCATCCACGAACCCTCAACTCAACCCCAAATCCCAAACTCATTCCCAACACCCCCACATTCAACCCTAATCAATAAACTCAGTGATAGTGACAGAGAAAGAGAGAGAGAGAGAGAGACAGAGCAGCCAAAAGAGAGAAACACAGAAAGAGAGGGAGAGACAGAGAAAGGGAGAGAGAGAGAGAGAAGGAGAGAGAGTTGGAGAAAGAGAGAGAGAGAGGAGAGAGAGTTGGAGAAGGAGAGAGGGAGAGAGAGAGAAGGACAGAGAGAGAGACAGGGAGAGACAGATGGGAGAGAGAGAGAGTGGGAGAAGGAGAGAGGAAAAGAGAGAGAGAGAAGGACGAGAGAGAGGGAGTGTGAGAGAGAGAGGGAGAGAGAGTGGGAGAAGGAGAGAGAGAGAGAGACAGAGAGAGAGAGACAAAGAAAGGGAGAGAGAGAGAGAGACAGATAAGGAGAAGGAGAGAAGGAGAGAGACAGGGAGACAGAGGGAGAGAGAGAGAGGGGGGGGAGAGAGAGTGGGAGAAGGAGAGAGAGAGATAGAGAGAGAGAGAGAGACAGAGGGAGAGAGAGAGAGACAGATAAGGAGAAGGAGAGAAGGAGACAGAGAGAGAGAGAGAGACAGAGAGAGAGAGAGACAAAGAAAGGGGGGGGGGAGAGAGAGTGGGAGAAGGAGAGAGAGAGACAGAGAGAGAGAGAGACAGAGAGAGAGAGAGACAGAGAGAGAGAGACAGAGGGAGAGAGAGAGAGAGAGAGAGAGAGACAGAGGGAAAGAGAGAGACAGATAAGGAGAAGGAGAGAAGGAGACAGGGAGACAGAGAGAGAGAGAGAGAGAGAGTGTGTGCTGGTTATAGGTGACTGTGATTTGAACCCTAAACCTGTTGAACCCACCTAGTTGACCTGCCAATGAATGTCTGCTGAGTGTGTGGTAACAGAGGAGTAAGGCAGCAGATTTGGGCGGGAGATTAGTCTCCCAGGCAGGCAGTGTCTGCACTGAATTCAGAGGAAGGAGGTTCACAGTAAACATGTTGATTCAACTCAGAGGAATGATGTTCCTCAACTAACATGTGTCAACATGTGTGTACGCGTGTGTGTGTGGGTGTGTGTACAGCAGAGAGTCTGTGTCTGACGGCCTGGTTAACACTGTCCTGGTTAACACTGTGTGTGTGTGTGTGAGAGAGAGGGTGAGTGTGTGTGTGTGTGTGGGTGTGTGTACAGCAGAGAGTCTGTGTCTGACGGCCTGGTTAACACTGTCCTGGTTAACACTGTCCTGGTTAACACTGTGTGTGTGTGTGTGTGTGTGTGTGTGTGTGTGTGTGTGAGAGAGAGGGCGAGTGTGTGTGTGTGTGTGTGTGTGTACAGCAGAGAGTCTGTGTCTGACGGCCTGGTTAACACTGTCCTGGTTAACACTGTGTGTGTGTGTGTGTGTGTGTGTGTGAGAGAGAGAGGGCGAGTGTGTGTGTGTGAGAGAGAGAGAGGGCGAGTGTGTGTGTGTGAGAGAGAGAGGGCGAGCGTGTGTGTGTGGGTGTGTGTACAGCAGAGAGTCTGTGTCTGACGGCCTGGTTAACACTGTCCTGGTTAACACTGTGTGTGTGTGTGTGTGTGTGAGAGAGAGAGGGCGAGTGTGTGTGTGTGAGAGAGAGAGAGGGCGAGAGTGTGTGTGTGTGTGGGTGTGTGTACAGCAGAGAGTCTGTGTCTGACGGCCTGGTTAACACTGTCCTGGTTAACACTGTCCTGGTTAACACTGTGTGTGTGTGTGTGTGTGAGAGAGAGAGGGCGAGAGTGTGTGTGTGTGTGAGAGAGAGGGCGAGTGTGTGTGTGTGAGAGAGAGAGAGGGAGAGTGTGTGTGTGTGAGAGAGAGGGAGAGTGTGTGTGTGTGTGTGGGTGTGTGTACAGCAGAGAGTCTGTGTCTGACGGCCTGGTTAACACTGTCCTGGTTAACACTGTTTGTGTGTGTGTGTGTACAGCAGAGAGTCTGTGTCTGAGGGCCTGGTTAACACTGTCCTGGTTAGTACAGCCTGGTTAACACTGTCCTGGTTAACACTGTCCTGGTTAACACTGTTTGTGTGTGTGTGTGAGAGAGAGAGAGAGCGAGAGGGTGTGTGTGTGTGTGTGTGTGTATACAGCAGAGAGTCTGTGTCTGACGGCCTGGTTAACACTGTCCTGGTTAGTACAGCCTGGTTAACACTGTCCTGGTTAAAACTCTGTGTGTGTGTACAGCAGAGAGTCTGTGTCTGACGGCCTGGTTAACACTGTCCTGGTTAGTACAGCCTGGTTAACACTGTCCTGGTTAACTCTGTGTGTGTGTGTGTGTACAGCAGAGACTCTGTGTCTGAGGGCCTGGTTAACACTGTCCTGGTTAGTACAGCCTGGTTAACACTATCCTGGTTAACATTGTGTGTGTGTGTGTGTGTGTGTGTATACAGCAGAGAGTCTGTCTCTGACGGCCTGGTTAACACTATCCCGGTTAGTACAGCCTAGTTAATACTGTCTCGGTTAGTAGCATGGTTAATACTGTCCCGGTTATTACAGCCTGGTTAATACTGTACCAGATATTACAGCCTGGTTAACACTGTCCTGGTTATTAAAGGCTGGTTTACACTGACCTGGTTAATATGGGCTGGTTAACACTGTCCCGGTTAGTGCAGCCTGGTTAATACTGTCCCGGTTATTATAGGCTGGTTAATAATTTACCAGGTATTACAGCCTGGTTAACACTGTCCCAGTTAGTACGGCCTGGTTAATACTGTCCGAGATATTACAGCCAGGTTAATACTTTCTCGGGTATTACTGGCTGGTTAACACTGACCCGGTTAGTACGGGCTGGTCAATACAGTCCCAGTTATTACAGCCTGGTTAATACTGTCCCGGTTAGTTCAGCCTGGTTAATACTGTCCCAGTTATTACAGCCTGGTTAATACTGTCCCGGTTAGTTCAGCCTGGTTAATACTGTCCCAGTTATTACAGCATGGTTAATACTGTCCCGGTTAGTATGGTCTGGTTAACACTGTCCAGGTTATTACAGCCTGGTTAATACTGACTCGGTTAGTGTGGCCTGATTAATAATATCCCAGTTAGTATGGACTGGTTAATACCGTCCCAGTTAGCATGGGCTGGGTAACGCTGTCCCAGTTAATATGGACTGGTTAATACCGTCCCAGTTAGTATGGGCTGGTTAACACTGTCCCAGTTTATATGGGCTGGTTAACACTGTCCCAGGTATTACGTCCTGGTTAATGTTGTCCTGGTTATTACAGCCTGGTTAACACTGTCATGGTTAGAATGGGCTGGTTAACACTGTCCCAGGTATTACGTCCTGGTTAATGTTGTCCTGGTTATTACAGCCTGGTTAACACTGTCATGGTTAGAATGGGCTGGTTAATACTGTCCCGGTTAGTACAGCCTGGTTAACACTGTCCGAGTTATTACAGCCAGTTTAACACTGTCTCAGTTATTACAGCCTGGTTAATATAGTCTGGTTAATACTGACCCAGTTAGTATGGGCTGGTTAATACTGTACCGGTTAGTACAGCCTGGTTAACACTGTCCGAGTTATTACGGCCAGTTTAACACTGTCTCAGTTATTACAGCCTAGTTAATATAGTCTGGTTAATACTGACCCAGTTAGTATGGGCTGGTTAACACTGTCCCGGTTAGTACAGCCTGGTTAACACTGTCCGAGTTATTATGGCCAGTTTAACACTGTCTCAGTTATTACAGCCTGGTTAATATAGTCTGGTTAAAAGTGACCCAGATAATTCTCAGTGCCTCGTTATAATGTCTCTGTCTCTCTCTCTCACACTATTTCTGTCTCTCTCTTTTTCTCTATCTCTCTCTGTGAATGTGTGTGTGTGTGTGAGTGAGTGTGTGTGAGTGTTTGAGTGTGTGTGTGAGTGTGAGTGTGTGTGACTGTGTGAGTGTGAGTGTGTGTGAGAGTGTGTGAGTGTGTGTGTGAGTGTGAGTGTGTGTGAGTATGCAAGTGTGTGTGTGTGAGCGTTTGTGAGTGTGAGTGTGTGTGAGTGTGAGAGTGTGTGTGAGTGTGTGTGTGCGTGTGTGAGTGTGCGTGAGTGTGTGTGTGTGTGTGAGTGTGAGTGAGTGTGTGCGTGAGTGTGTGTGAGTGAGTGTGTGCGTGAGTGTATGTGAGTGAGTGTGTGCATGAGTGTGTGTGTGAGTGTGAGTGTGTGAGACAGTGTGAGTGTGTGTGAGAGTGAGTGAGTGTGTGTGTGTGAGTGTGTGTGAGTGTGAGTGTGTGTGTGCGTGTGTGAGTGTGCGTGAGTGTGTGTGTGTGTGTGAGTGTGAAAGTGTGTGTGTGTGAGTGTGTGTGAGAGAGTGTGTGAGTGTGTGTCTGTGAGAATGTGTGTGCGAGTGTGAGAGTGTGTGAGTGTGTGTGTGTGAGTGTGTGCGTGAGTGTGTGTGTGAGACTGTGTGTGTGAGTGTTTGAGTGTGAGTGTGTGTGAGAGTGCAAGTGTGTGTGTGAGCGTGTGTGAGTGTGAGTGAGTGTGAGAGTGTGTGTGAGTGTGTGTGTGCGTGTGTGAGTGTGCGTGAGTGTGTGTGTGAGTGTGAAAGTGTGTGAGTGTGTGTGAGAGAGTGTGTGAGTGTGTGTGTGTGAGAATGTGTGTGTGAGTGTGAGAGTGTGTGAGTGTGTGTGTGTGAGTGTGTATGTGTGTGTGTGAGTGAGTGTGTGCGTGAGTGTAAGTGTGTGTGAGACTGTGTGTGTGAGTGTTTGAGTGTGAGTGTGTGTGAGAGTGCAAGTGTGTGTATGTGAGCGTGTGTGAGTGTGAGTGAGTGTGAGAGTGTGTGTGAGTGTGTGTGTGCGTGTGTGAGTGTGCGTGAGTGTGTGTGTGAGTGTGTGTGTGAGTGTGTGTGAGAGAGTGTGTGAGTGTGTGTGTGTGAGAATGTGTGTGTGAGTGTGAGAGTGTGTGAGTGTGTGTGTGAGTGTGTATGTGTGTGTGTGAGTGAGTGTGTGCGTGAGTGTAAGTGTGTGTGAGACTGTGTGTGTGAGTGTTTGAGTGTGAGTGTGTGTGAGAGTGTGTGACTGTGTGAGTGTGTGTGTGAGTGCGTGTGAGTGTGAGTGTGCGAGTGTGTGTGTGTGAAAGTGTGTGTAGTGTGCGTGTGTGTGTGTGAGAGTGTGAGAATGTGAGAGTGTGTGTGAGTGTGAGTGTGTGAGTGTGTGTGAGAATGTGTGTGTGTGAGTACTGTGTGTGAGTAGTGTGTGTGTGAGTATGTGTGTGAGTGTGTGTATGTATGAGTGTGTGTGAGAGAGTGTGAGTGTGAGAGTGAGTGTGTATGGGTAGTGTGTGTGTGAGTGTGTGTATGTATGGGTGTGTGTGTGAGAGTGAGTGTGTATGGGTGTGTGTGTGAGTGTGTGTATGTATGGGTGTGTGTGAGAGTGAGTGTGTATGGGTAGTGTGTGTGTGAGTGTGTGTATGTATGGGTAGTGTGTGTGTGAGTGTGTGTATGTATGGGTGTGTGTGAGAGTGTGTATGTATGGGTGTGTGTGAGAGTGAGTGTGTATGGGTGTGTGTGTGTGAGTGTGAGTGTGTATGGGGGTGTGAGTGTGTATGGGTGTGTGTGTGTGAGTGTGTGTGTGTATGGGTAGTGTGTGTGTGAGTGTGTGTATGTATGGGTGTGTGTGAGAGTGAGTGTGTATGGGTAGTGTGTGTGTGAGTGTGTGTATGTATGGGGGTGTGTGTGTGAGTGTGTATGTATGGGTGTGTGTGAGAGTGAGTGTGTATGGGTGTGTGTGTGTGTGTGTGTGTGTGAGTGTGAGTGTGTGTGGGACACTGCCCTGGCAGCCAGTGGGGAAGGAGTCAGGGAGCTGCAGACGGCGAACGCTGGGGACTTTAAAGTGTCAAACCCCACATCGTTCACAGGAACCACACGGCGTTCCCAGCCCAAGGAACATTCCAGCAACACACCCCGCAGCCAAAGGGAACCGTCCCCGTCCAACTGGGTCTCAAACTGCCCCACAACAAAATAACACGATCTTCAGACACACACTCACACACTCACACACACACTCACACACTCACACACACTCACACACTCACACACTCACACACACACTCACACACTCACACACACTCACACACTCACACACACTCACACACACTCACACACTCACACACACTCACACACCGACACAAAGAGTCAATTCAATTCGCAAAACTGTCAACAGGTCCGGGATTTATACACTGACAGACCTGTCCCCCACCAGTACTGTACCCCAGTGTTATACAGGGACAGACCTGTCCCCACCAGTACTGTACCCCAGTGTTATACACTGACAGACCTGTCCCCCACCAGTACTGTACCCCAGTGTTATACACTGACAGACCTGTCCCCACCAGTACTGTACCCCAGTGTTATACAGGGACAGACCTGTCCCCACCAGTACTGTACCCCAGTGTTATACAGGGACAGACCTGTCCCCACCAGTACTGTACCCCAGTGTTATACACTGACAGACCTGTCCCCCACCAGTACTGTACCCCAGTGTTATACAGGGACAGACCCGTCCCCACCAGTACTGTACCCCAGTGTTATACAGTGACAGACCTGTCCCCCACCAGTACTGTACCCCAGTGTTATACAGTGACAGACCTGTCCCCACCAGTACTGTACCCCAGTGTTATACAGAGACAGACCTGTCCCCACCAGTACTGTACCCCAGTGTTATACAGTGACAGACCTGTCCCCACCAGTACTGTACCCCAGTGTTATACAGGGACAGACCCGTCCCCCACCAGTACTGTACCCCAGTGTTATACAGTGACAGACCTGTCCCCACCAGTACTGTACCCCAGTGTTATACACTGACAGACCTGTCCCCCACCAGTACTGTACCCCAGTGTTATACAGGGACAGACCTGTCCCCACCAGTACTGTACCCCAGTGTTATACAGTGACAGACCTGTCCCCACCCAGTACTGTACCCCAGTGTTATACAGTGACAGACCTGTCCCCACCAGTACTGTACCCCAGTGTTATACAGTGACAGACCTGTCCCCAACAATACTGTACCCCAGTGTTATACAGTGACAGACCTGTCCCCACCAGTACTGTACCCCAGTGTTATACAGGGACAGACCTGTCCCCATCAGTACTGTACCCCAGTGTTATACAGTGACAGACCTGTCCCCACCAGTACTGTACCCCAGTGTTATGCAGTAACAGACCTGTCCCCACCAGTACTGTACCCCAGTGTTATACAGTGACAGACCTGTCCCCACCAGTACTGTGTTCCAGTGTTTTACAGGGACAGACCTGTCCCCACCAGTACTGTACCCCTGTGTTATACAGGGACAGACCTGTCCCCACCAGTACTGTACCCCAGTGTTATACAGTGACAGACCTGTCCCCCACCAGTACAGTACCCCAGTGTTATACAGTGACAGACCTGTCCCCACCAGTACTGTACCCCAGTGTTATACAGGGACAGACCTGTCCCCACCAGTACTGTACCCCAGTGTTATACAGGGACAGACCTGTCCCCCACCAGTACTGTACCCCAGTGTTATACACTGACAGACCTGTCCCCCACCAGTACTGTACCCCAGTGTTATACAGGGACAGACCTGTCCCCACCAGTACTGTACCCCAGTGTTATACAGTGACAGACCTGTCCCCACCAGTACTGTACCCCAGTGTTATACACTGACAGACCTGTCCCCACCAGTACTGTACCCCAGTGTTATACAGGGACAGACCTGTCCCCACCAGTACTGTACCCCAGTGTTATACAGGGACAGACCTGTCCCCCACCAGTACTGTACCCCAGTGTTATACACTGACAGACCTGTCCCCCACCAGTACTGTACCCCAGTGTTATACACTGACAGACCTGTCCCCCACCAGTACTGTACCCCAGTGTTATACAGGGACAGACCTGTCCCCACCAGTACTGTACCCCAGTGTTATACAGGGACAGACCTGTCCCCACCAGTACTGTACCCCAGTGTTATACAGTGACAGACCTGTCCCCACCCAGTACTGTACCCCAGTGTTATACAGTGACAGACCTGTCCCCACCAGTACTGTACCCCAGTGTTACACAGTGACATACCTGTCCCCACCAGTACTGTACCCCAGTGTTATACAGGGACAGACCTGTCCCCACCAGTACTGTACCCCAGTGTTATACAGTGACAGACCTGTCCCCACCAGTACTGTACCCCAGTGTTATACAGGGACAGACCTGTCCCCACCAGTACTGTACCCCAGTGTTACACAGTGACATACCTGTCCCCACCAGTACTGTACCCCAGTGTTATACAGGGACAGACCTGTCCCCACCAGTACTGTTCCCCAGTGTTATACAGGGACAGACCTGTCCCCACCAGTACTGTACCCCAGTGTTATACAGTGACATACCTGTCCCCACCAGTACTGTACCCCAGTGTTATACAGGGACAGACCTGTCCCCACCAGTACTGTACCCCAGTGTTACACAGTGACATACCTGTCCCCACCAGTACTGTACCCCAGTGTTATACAGGGACAGACCTGTCCCCACCAGTACTGTACCCCAGTGTTATACAGTGACAGACCTGTCCCCACCCAGTACTGTACCCCAGTGTTATACAGGGACAGACCTGTCCCCACCCAGTACTGTACCCCAGTGTTATACAGGGACAGACCTGTCCCCACCAGTACTGTACCCCAGTGTTATACAGTGACAGACCTGTCCCCACCAGTACTGTACCCCAGTGTTATACAGGGACAGACCTGTCCCCACCAGTACTGTACCCCAGTGTTATACAGGGACAGACCTGTCCCCACCAGTACTGTACCCCAGTGTTATACAGTGACAGACCTGTCCCCACCAGTACTGTACCCCAGTGTTATACAGGGACAGACCTGTCCCCACCAGTACTGTACCCCAGTGTTATACAGTGACAGACCTGTCCCCACCAGTACTGTACCCCAGTGTTATACAGTGACAGACCTGTCCCCACCAGTACTGTACCCCAGTGTTATACAGGGACAGACCTGTCCCCACCAGTACTGTACCCCAGTGTTATACAGTGACAGACCTGTCCCCACCAGTACTGTACCCCAGTGTTATACAGGGACAGACCTGTCCCCACCAGTACTGTACCCCAGTGTTATACACTGACAGACCTGTCCCCACCAGTACTGTACCCCAGTGTTATACAGGGACAGACCTGTCCCCACCAGTACTGTACCCCAGTGTTATACAGGGACAGACCTGTCCCCACCAGTACTGTACCCCAGTGTTATACAGGGACAGACCTGTCCCCACCAGTACTGTACCCCAGTGTTATACAGGGACAGACCTGTCCCCACCAGTACTGTACCCCAGTGTTATACAGTGACAGACCTGTCCCCACCAGTACTGTACCCCAGTGTTATACAGTGACAGACCTGTCCCCACCAGTACTGTACCCCAGTGTTATACAGTGACAGACCTGTACCCACCAGTACTGTACCCCAGTGTTATACAGTGACAGACCTGTCCCCACCAGTACTGTACCTCAGTGTTATACAGGGACAGACCTGTCCCCACCAGTACTGTACCCCAGTGTTATACAGTGACAGACCTGTCCCCCACCAGTACTGTACCCCAGTGTTATACAGGGACAGACCTGTCCCCACCAGTACTGTACCCCAGTGTTATACAGGGACAGACCTGTCCCCACCAGTACTGTACCCCAGTGTTATACAGGGACAGACCCGTCCCCACCAGTACTGTACCCGAGTGTTATACAGGGACAGACCTGTCCCCCACCAGTACTGTACCCCAGTGTTATACAGTGACAGACCTGTACCCACCAGTACTGTACCCCAGTGTTATACAGTGACAGACCTGTCCCCCACCAGTACTGTACCCCAGTGTTATACAGTGACAGACCTGTCCCCACCAGGACTGTACCCCGGTGTTATACAGGGACAGACCTATCCCCACCAGTACTGTACCCCAGTGTTATACAGGGACAGACCTGTCCCCACCAGTACTGTACCCCAGTGTTATACAGGGACAGACCTGTCCCCACCAGTACTGTACCCCAGTGTTATACAGGGACAGACCTGTCCCCACCAGTACTGTACCCCAGTGTTATACAGGGACAGACCTGTCCCCACCAGTACTGTACCCCAGTGTTATACAGTGACAGACCTGTCCCCACCAGTACTGTACCCCAGTATTATACAGTGACAGACCTGTCCCCACCAGTACTGTACCCCAGTGTTATACAGTAACAGACCTGTCCCCACCAGTACTGTACCCCAGTGTTATACAGTGACAGACCTGTCCCCACCAGTACTGTACCCCAGTGTTATACAGTGACAGACCTGTACCCACCAGTACTGTACCCCAGTGTTATACAGTGACAGACCTGTCCCCACCAGTACTGTACCCCAGTGTTATACAGTGACAGACCTGCACCCACCAGTACTGTACCCCAGTGTTATACAGTGACAGACCTGTCCCCCACCAGTACTGTACCCCAGTGTTATACAGTAACAGACCTGTCCCCACCAGTACTGTACCCCAGTGTTATACAGGGACAGACCTGTCCCCACCAGTACTGTACCCCAGTGTTATACAGGGACAGACCCGTCCCCACCAGTACTGTACCCCAGTGTTATACAGTGACAGACCTGTCCCCACCAGTACTGTACCTCAGTGTTATACAGTGACAGACATGTCCCCACCAGTACTGTACCCCAGTGTTATACAGGGACAGACCTGTCCCCACCAGTACTGTACCCCAGTGTTATACAGGGACAGACCTGTCCCCACCAGTACTGTACCTCAGTGTTATACAGTGACAGACCTGTCCCCACCAGTACTTTACCCCAGTGTTATACAGGGACAGACCTGTCCCCACCAGTACTGTACCCCAGTGTTATACAGTGACAGACCTGTACCCACCAGTACTGTACCCCAGTGTTATACAGTGACAGACCTGTCCCCACCAGTACTGTACCCCAGTGTTATACAGTGACAGACCTGTCCCCACCAGTACTGTACCCCAGTGTTATACAGTGACAGACCTGTCCCCCACCAGTACTGTACCCCAGTGTTATACAGTGACAGACCTGTCCCCACCAGTACTGTACCCCAGTGTTATACAGGGACAGACCTGTCCCCACCAGTACTGTACCCCAGTGTTATACACAGACAGACCTGTCCCCACCAGTACTGTACCCCAGTGTTATACAGTGACAGACCTGTCCCCACCAGTACTGTACCCCAGTGTTATACAGTGACAGACCTGTCCCCACCAGTACTGTACCCCAGTGTTATACACAGACAGACCTGTCCCCACCAGTACTGTACCCCAGTGTTATACAGTGACAGACCTGTCCCCACCAGTACTGTACCCCAGTGTTATACACAGACAGACCTGTCCCCACCAGTACTGTACCCCAGTGTTATACAGTGACAGACCTGTCCCCACCAGTACTGTATCCCAGTGTTATACAGGGACAGACCTGTCCCCACCAGTACTGTACCCCAGTGTTATACATTGACAGACCTGTCCCCACCAGTACTGTACCCCAGTGTTATACAGGGACAGACCTGTCCCCACCAGTACTGTACCCCAGTGTTATACACTGACAGACCTGTCCCCACCAGTACTGTACCCCAGTGTTATACAGGGACAGACCTGTCCCCACCAGTACTGTACCCCAGTGTTATACAGTGACAGACCTGTCCCCACCAGTACTGTATCCCAGTGTTATACAGGGACAGACCTGTCCCCACCAGTACTGTACCCCAGTGTTATACACTGACAGACCTGTCCCCACCAGTACTGTACCCCAGTGTTATACAGGGACAGACCTGTCCCCACCAGTACTGTACCCCAGTGTTATACAGGGACAGACCTGTCCCCACCAGTACTGTACCCCAGTGTTATACAGGGACAGACCTGTCCCCACCAGTACTGTACCCCAGTGTTATACAGTGACAGACCTGTCCCCAGCAGTACTGTACCCCAGTGTTATACAGGGACAGACCTGTCCCCACCAGTACTGTACCTCAGTGTTATACAGTGACAGACCTGTCCCCACCAGTACTGTACCCCAGTGTTCTACAGTGACAGACCTGTCCCCACCAGTACTGTACCCCAGTGTTATACAGGGACAGACCTGTCCCCACCAGTACTGTACCCCAGTGTTATACAGTGACAGACCTGTCCCCACCAGTACTGTACCCCAGTGTTATACAGTGACAGACCTGTCCCCCACCAGTACTGTACCCCAGTGTTATACAGGGACAGACCTGTCCCCACCAGAACTGTACCCCAGTGTTATACAGTGACAGACCTGGCCCCCACCAGTACTGTACCCCAGTGTTATACAGTAACAGACCTGTCCCCACCAGTACTGTACCTCAGTGTTATACAGTGACAGACCTGTCCCCACCAGTACTGTACCCCAGTGTTATACAGTAACAGACCTGTCCCCACCAGTACTGTACCCCAGTGTTATACAGTGACAGACCTGTCCCCCACCAGTACTGTACCCCAGTGTTATACAGGGATAGACCTGTCCCCACCAGTACTGTACCCCAGTGTTATACAGTGACAGACCTGTCCCCCACCAGTACTGTACCCCAGTGTTATACAGTGACAGACCTGTCCCCACCAGTACTGTACCCCAGTGTTATACAGTGACAGACCTGTCCCCACCAGTACTGTACCCCAGTGTTATACAGTGACAGACCTGTCCCCACCAGTACTGTACCCCAGTGTTATACAGGGACAGACCTGTCCCCACCAGTACTGTACCCCAGTGTTATACAGTGACAGACCTGTCCCCCACCAGTACTGTACCCCAGTGTTATACAGTGACAGACCTGTCCCCACCAGTACTGTACCCCAGTGTTATACAGGGACAGACCTGTCCCCACCAGTACTGTACCCCAGTGTTATACAGTGACAGACCTGTCCCCACCAGTACTGTACCCCAGTGTTATACAGGGACAGACCTGTCCCCACCAGTACTGTACCCCAGTGTTATACACTGACAGACCTGTCCCCACCAGTACTGTACCCCAGTGTTATACAGGGACAGACCTGTCCCCACCAGTACTGTACCCCAGTGTTATACAGGGACAGACCTGTCCCCACCAGTACTGTACCCCAGTGTTATACAGGGACAGACCTGTCCCCACCAGTACTGTACCCCAGTGTTATACAGTGACAGACCTGTCCCCACCAGTACTGTACCCCAGTGTTATACAGTGACAGACCTGTCCCCACCAGTACTGTACCCCAGTGTTATACAGTGACAGACCTGTACCCACCAGTACTGTACCCCAGTGTTATACAGTGACAGACCTGTCCCCACCAGTACTGTACCTCAGTGTTATACAGGGACAGACCTGTCCCCACCAGTACTGTACCCCAGTGTTATACAGTGACAGACCTGTCCCCCACCAGTACTGTACCCCAGTGTTATACAGGGACAGACCTGTCCCCACCAGTACTGTACCCCAGTGTTATACAGGGACAGACCTGTCCCCACCAGTACTGTACCCCAGTGTTATACAGGGACAGACCCGTCCCCACCAGTACTGTACCCCAGTGTTATACAGGGACAGACCTGTCCCCCACCAGTACTGTACCCCAGTGTTATACAGGGACAGACCTGTCCCCACCAGTACTGTACCCCAGTGTTATACAGGGACAGACCTGTCCCCAGCAGTACTGTACCCCAGTGTTATACAGGGACAGACCTGTCCCCAGCAGTACTGTACCCCAGTGTTATACAGGGACAGACATGTCCCCACCAGTACTGTACCCCAGTGTTATACAGTGACAGACCTGTCCCCACCAGTACTGTACCCCAGTGTTATACAGTGACAGACCTGTCCCCCACCAGTACTGCATCCCAGTGTTATACAGGGACAGACCTGTCCCCACCAGTACTGTACCCCAGTGTTATACAGTACAGACCTGTACACACCAGTACTGTACCCCAGTGTTATACAGGGACAGACCTGTCCCCACCAGTACTGTACCGCAGTGTTATACAGGGACAGACCTGTCCCCACCAGTACTGTACCCCAGTGTTATACAGGGACAGACCTGTCCCCACCAGTACTGTACCCCAGTGTTATACAGTGACAGACCTGCCCCCACCAGTACTGTACCCCAGTGTTATACAGTGACAGACCTGTCCCCACCAGTACTGTACCCCAGTGTTATACAGTGACAGACCTGTCCCCCACCAGTACTGTACCCCAGTGTTATACAGGGACAGCCCTGTCCCCACCAGTACTGTACCCCAGTGTTATACAGTGACAGACCTGTCCCCATCAGTACTGTACCCCAGTGTTATACAGGGACAGACCTGTCCCCACCAGTACTGTACCCCAGTGTTATACAGGGACAGACCTGTCCCCACCAGTACTGTACCCCAGTGTTATACAGGGACAGACCTGTCCCCACCAGTACTGTACCCCAGTGTTATACAGGGACAGACCTGTCCCCACCAGTACTGTACCCCAGTGTTATACAGTGACAGACCTGTCCCCACCAGTACTGTATCCCAGTGTTATACAGGGACAGACCTGTCCCCACCAGTACTGTACCCCAGTGTTATACAGTGACAGACCTGTCCCCACCAGTACTGTATCCCAGTGTTATACAGGGACAGACCTGTCCCCACCAGTACTGTACCCCAGTGTTATACAGGGACAGACCTGTACACACCAGTGCGGGGCACGGTTTCTATCTCAGACGTGGGGAGTCTGGGTGAATCTCATCCTGACTCTCGGCCCCGTTCCCCCTTGGTGGGGACCGGCCCATGTGAACAGTGTCTGAGCTGTTCCATCGTGAATAGCTGCATTGAGAGTCTCACTGCTGTGTTGACATTCAGTCGCACTGGCCCCTCCCTTGGTTTACATGCCAGGTCAGTGCCCCCTCGTCCCAGGATTTGTACCGGGGGGGGGAGGTGTGGGGTGGTGCTGTGGGGAGCTTAGTTGAACATGGGAAGGGTGAAGAGGGGTAATTATTCCGCTGGGGTAGCTGGGGGGGTTGGGGGTGATGTAGGGGTTATTAAGTTGTGTTTGGGCTGTTCATTTGAAAGTTCCATCAGTGCAACGTTGAACAGACACATAGACCCCCATCAGAGTGATATTCACCAGGACAGTGGGGTATTTGAAGGGGTATATCAGCTCCTGGGGGTATTATGGGTTCGTGTGTGTCTCTCGTTGGTCAGTGTATGTAGGCTGATACACACGTACACGTAGGTAAACTAGAGAGAGGGTATTTCGGCAGCTCTGTAGATTCATGAGGGTATTTAAGAGGATTGTGGTTTGCTGAGGGTAATTAAGGAGGACCATACAAACTGCTGAGGGTATTTAAGGAGGGGTATAACTCAATGGGAGTATTTATGGGTATATATAATTCAATGAGGACATTTAAGGTGGTATATAATTCAGTGGGGTATTTAAGGATGGGTATATTTTGAAGGGGGTATTTAAGGGTAGTGTGTGTAAAATTGGATGGGGGTTTTTAAAGATGGGTATATTTTGATGGGGGTATTTAAGGGGAGTGTGTGTATATTTTGATGGCGGTATTTAAGGGGAGGGTGTGTCTAATTGGATGGGGGTATTTAAGGGGAGGGTGTGTCTAATTGGATGGGGGTATTTAAGGGGAGGGTGTGTATAATTGGATGGGGGTATTTAAGGGGAGTGTGTGTATAATTGGATGGGGGTATTTAAGGGGAGTGAGTGTATAATTGGATGGGGGTATTTAAGGGGAGTGAGTGTATAATTGGATGGGGGTATTTAAGGGGAGTGTGTATAATTGGATGGGGGTATTTAAGGGGAGGGTGTGTATAATTGGATGGGGGTATTTAAGGGGAGTGAGTGTATAATTGGATGGGGGTATTTAAGGGGAGGGTGTGTATAATTGGATGGGGGTATTTAAGGGGAGGGTGTGTATAATTGGATGGGGGTATTTAAGGGGAGGGTGTGTATAATTGGATGGGGGTATTTAAGGGGAGTGTGTGTATAATTGGATGGGGGTATTTAAGGGGAGTGTGTATAATTGGATGGGGGTATTTAAGGGGAATGTGTATAATTGGATGGGGGTATTTAAGGGGAGGGTGTGTATAATTGGATGGGGGTATTTAAGGGGAGTGTATGTATAATTGGATGGGGGTATTTAAGGGGAGTGTGTGTATAATTGGATGGGGGTATTTAAGGGGAGTGTATGTATAATTGGATGGGGGTATTTAAGGGGAGGGTGTGTATAATTGGATGGGGGTATTTAAGGGGAGGGTGTGTATAATTGGATGGGGGTATTTAAGGGGAGTGTGTATAATTGGATGGGGGTATTTAAGGGGAGTGTGTATAATTGGATGGGGGTATTTAAGGGGAATGTGTATAATTGGATGGGGGTATTTAAGGGGAGGGTGTGTATAATTGGATGGGGGTATTTAAGGGGAGTGTGTGTATAATTGGATGGGGGTATTTAAGGATGGGTGTATTTTGATGGGGGTATTTAAGGGGAGTGTGTGTCTAATTGGATGGGGGTATTTAAGGGGAGTGTGTGTCTAATTGGATGGGGGTATTTAAGGGGAGTGTGTGTATAATTGGATGGGGGTATTTAAGGGGAGTGAGTGTATAATTGGATGGGGGTATTTAAGGGGAGTGAGTGTATAATTGGATGGGGGTATTTAAGGGGAGTGTGTATAATTGGATGGGGGTATTTAAGGGGAGGGTGTGTATAATTGGATGGGGGTATTTAAGGGGAGTGAGTGTATAATTGGATGGGGGTATTTAAGGGGAGGGTGTGTATAATTGGATGGGGGTATTTAAGGGGAGGGTGTGTATAATTGGATGGGGGTATTTAAGGGGAGTGTGTGTATAATTGGATGGGGGTATTTAAGGGGAGTGTATGTATAATTGGATGGGGGTATTTAAGGGGAGTGTGTATAATTGGATGGGGGTATTTAAGGGGAATGTGTATAATTGGATGGGGGTATTTAAGGGGAGGGTGTGTATAATTGGATGGGGGTATTTAAGGGGAGTGTGTGTATAATTGGATGGGGGTATTTAAGGATGGGTGTATTTTGATGGGGGTATTTAAGGGGAGTGTGTGTCTAATTGGATGGGGGTATTTAAGGGGAGTGTGTGTCTAATTGGATGGGGGTATTTAAGGGGAGTGTGTGTATAATTGGATGGGGGTATTTAAGGGGAGGGTGTGTATAATTGGATGGGGGTATTTAAGGGGAGTGTGTATAATTGGATGGGGGTATTTAAGGGGAGTGTGTGTATAATTGGATGGGGGTATTTAAGGGGAGTGTGTATAATTGGATGGGGGTATTTAAGGGGAGTGTGTGTATAATTGGATGGGGGTATTTAAGGGGAGTGTGTGTCTAATTGGATGGGGGTATTTAAGGGGAGTGTGTGTCTAATTGGATGGGGGTATTTAAGGGGAGTGTGTGTATAATTGGATGGGGGTATTTAAGGGGAGGGTGTGTATAATTGGATGGGGGTATTTAAGGGGAGTGTGTATAATTGGATGGGGGTATTTAAGGGGAGGGTGTGTATAATTGGATGGGGGTATTTAAGGGGAGTGTGTATAATTGGATGGGGGTATTTAAGGGGAGTGTGTGTATAATTGGATGGGGGTATTTAAGGGGAGTGTGTGTATAATTGGATGGGGGTATTTAAGGGGAGTGTGTGTATAATTGGATGGGGGTATTTAAGGGGAGTGTGTGTATAATTGGATGGGGGTATTTAAGGGGAGTGTGTATAATTGGATGGGGGTATTTAAGGGGAGTGTGTGTATAATTGGATGGGGGTATTTAAGGGGAGTGTGTATAATTGGATGGGGGTATTTAAGGGGAGTGAGTGTATAATTGGATGGGGGTATTTAAGGGGAGGGTGTGTCTAATTGGATGGGGGTATTTAAGGGGAGGGTGTGTATAATTGGATGGGGGTATTTAAGGGGAGTGTGTATAATTGGATGGGGGTATTTAAGGGGAGTGTGTATAATTGGATGGGGGTATTTAAGGGGAGTGAGTGTATAATTGGATGGGGGTATTTAAGGGGAGTGAGTGTATAATTGGATGGGGGTATTTAAGGGGAGTGTGTATAATTGGATGGGGGTATTTAAGGGGAGTGTGTGTATAATTGGATGGGGGTATTTAAGGGGAGTGTGTGTATAATTGGATGGGGGTATTTAAGGGGAGTGAGTGTATAATTGGATGGGGGTATTTAAGGGGAGGGTGTGTCTAATTGGATGGGGGTATTTAAGGGGAGTGTGTATAATTGGATGGGGGTATTTAAGGGGAGGGTGTGTATAATTGGATGGGGGTATTTAAGGGGAGGGTGTGTATAATTGGATGGGGGTATTTAAGGGGAGGGTGTATATAATTGGATGGGGGTATTTAAGGGGAGGGTGTATAATTGGATGGGGGTATTTAAGGGGAGGGTGTGTATAATTGGATGGGGGTATTTAAGGGGAGTGTGTGTATAATTGGATGGGGGTATTTAAGGGGAGTGTGTGTATAATTGGATGGGGGTATTTAAGGGGAGGGTGTGTATAATTGGATGGGGGTATTTAAGGGGAGTGAGTGTATAATTGGATGGGGGTATTTAAGGGGAGTGTGTATAATTGGATGGGGGTATTTAAGGGGAGGGTGTATAATTGGATGGGGGTGTATATTGAAGTGTGAGTGTGTGTGAGTGTGAGTCCCGGTATTTTGGGGCGATTACCCCTAGTGAGGGCAGACAGACAGACAGACTGACCCCCCCCCCCCCTCCTGTTTTTACCCCCCCCCCCCCCCCTGTCTTTACCCCCCCTCAGCTGTCGATACCCAGAGCACCAGTTCAGAGGAGATGATCCCTGGGTCACCGTCTCCCCCCTTACCCCCCCGAGTCTACAAACCCTGCTTCGTCTGTCAGGACAAATCGTCAGGGTATCACTACGGTGTCAGCTCCTGTGAGGGGTGCAAGGTTAGTCACTGCGTCTCGGTCACACCCGCTCACACCCGCTCACACCCGCTCACACCCGCTCACACACACTCACACTCACACACACACACACTCACTCACACACAGGACAAATCGTCAGGGTATCACTACGGTGTCAGCTCCTGTGAGGGGTGCAAGGTTAGTCACTGCGTCTCGGTCACACCCGCTCAGACCCGCTCACACCCGCTCGCACACTCACTCACACTCACACACACTCACACACTCACACACACACAGGACATATCATCAGGGTATCACTACGGTGTCAGCTCCTGTGAGGGGTGCAAGGTTAGTCACTGCGTCACGGTCACACCCGCTCACACCCGCTCACACCCCCTCACACCCGCTCGCACACTCACTCACACACACTCACACACTCACACACACTCACACCCGCTCACACACTCACACACACTCACACACACTCACACACAGGACAAATCATCAGGGTATCACTACGGTGTGAGCTCCTGTGAGGGGTGCAAGGTTAGTCACTGCGTCTCGGTCACACCCGCTCACACCCGCTCACACCCGCTCGCACACTCACTCACACTCACACTCACACACACTCATACACACACACACACACTCACACACCCCCTCACACCCGCTCACACACACTCACACACACTCACACTCACACTCACACACACTCACACTCACACCCGCTCACACCCGCTCACACTCACTCACACACACTCACACACACTCACACACAGGACAAATCATCAGGGTATCACTACGGTGTGAGCTCCTGTGAGGGGTGCAAGGTTAGTCACTGCGTCTCGGTCACACCCGCTCACACCCGCTCACACCCGCTCGCACACTCACTCACACTCACACTCACACATACTCATACACACACACACACACTCACACACCCCCTCACACCCGCTCACACACACTCACACACACTCACACTCACACTCACACACACTCACACTCACACCCGCTCACACTCACTCACACACACTCACACACACTCACACACAGGACAAATCATCAGGGTATCACTACGGTGTCAGCTCCTGTGAGGGGTGCAAGGTTAGTCACTGCGTCTCGGTCACACCCGCTCAGACCCGCTCACACCCGCTCGCACACTCACTCACACTCACACACACTCACACACTCACACACACACAGGACATATCATCAGGGTATCACTACGGTGTCAGCTCCTGTGAGGGGTGCAAGGTTAGTCACTGCGTCACGGTCACACCCGCTCACACCCGCTCACACCCCCTCACACCCGCTCGCACACTCACTCACACACACTCACACACTCACACACACTCACACCCGCTCACACACTCACACACACTCACACACACTCACACACAGGACAAATCATCAGGGTATCACTACGGTGTGAGCTCCTGTGAGGGGTGCAAGGTTAGTCACTGCGTCTCGGTCACACCCGCTCACACCCGCTCACACCCGCTCGCACACTCACTCACACTCACACTCACACACACTCATACACACACACACACACTCACACACCCCCTCACACCCGCTCACACACACTCACACACACTCACACTCACACTCACACACACTCACACTCACACCCGCTCACACCCGCTCACACTCACTCACACACACTCACACACACTCACACACAGGACAAATCATCAGGGTATCACTACGGTGTGAGCTCCTGTGAGGGGTGCAAGGTTAGTCACTGCGTCTCGGTCACACCCGCTCACACCCGCTCACACCCGCTCGCACACTCACTCACACTCACACTCACACACACTCATACACACACACACACACTCACACACCCCCTCACACCCGCTCACACACACTCACACACACTCACACTCACACTCACACACACTCACACTCACACCCGCTCACACCCGCTCACACTCACTCACACACACTCACACACACTCACACACAGGACAAATCATCAGGGTATCACTACGGTGTGAGCTCCTGTGAGGGGTGCAAGGTTAGTCACTGCGTCTCGGTCACACCCGCTCACACCCGCTCACACCCGCTCGCACACTCACTCACACTCACACACACACTCACACACTCACACACACACAGGACAAATCATCAGGGTATCACTACGGTGTGAGCTCCTGTGAGGGGTGCAAGGTTAGTCACTGCGTCTCGGTCACACCCGCTCACACCCGCTCACACCCGCTCGCACACTCACTCACACTCACACTCACACACACTCATACACACACACACACACTCACACACACTCACACACACTCACACCCGCTCACACACACACTCACACTCACTCACACACACTCACACACACACTCACACACAGGACAAATCATCAGGGTATCACTACGGTGTGAGCTCCTGTGAGGGGTGCAAGGTTAGTCACTGCGTCTCGGTCACACCCGCTCACACCCGCTCACACACACACTCACACTCACTCACACACACTCACACACACACTCACACACAGGACAAATCATCAGGGTATCACTACGGTGTGAGCTCCTGTGAGGGGTGCAAGGTTAGTCACTGCGTCTCGGTCACACCCGCTCACACCCCCTCACACACACACTCACACTCACACTCACACACACTCACACTCACACTCACACCCGCTCACACACACTCACACACACTCACACACACTCACACTCACACACACTCACACACACTCACACTCACACACACTCACACTCACACCCGCTCACACCCGCTCACACACACTCACACACACTCACACACACTCACACACAGGACAAATCATCAGGGTATCACTACGGTGTGAGCTCCTGTGAGGGGTGCAAGGTTAGTCACTGCGTCTCGGTCACACCCGCTCACACCCGCTCGCACACTCACACTCACACACACTCACACTCACACACACACACACACACACAGACACAGGACAAATCATCAGGGTATCACTACGGTGTGAGCTCCTGTGAGGGGTGCAAGGTTAGTCACTGCGTCTCAGTCACACCCGCTCACACCTGCTCACACCCGCTCACACCCGCTCACACACTCACACTCACACTCACACACACTCACACACACTCACTCACTGACACACACACACACACACACACAGGACAAATCATCAGGGTATCACTACGGTGTGAGCTCCTGTGAGGGGTGCAAGGTTAGTCACTGTGTCACGGTCACACCCGCTCACACCCCCTCACACCCGCTCGCACACTCACTCACACTCACACACACTCACACACTCACACACACTCACACACAGGACAAATCATCAGGGTATCACTACGGTGTGAGCTCCTGTGAGGGGTGCAAGGTTAGTCACTGTGTCACGGTCACACCCGCTCACACCCGCTTGCACACTCACACACACTCACACACACTCACACACAGGACAAATCATCAGGGTATCACTACGGTGTGAGCTCCTGTGAGGGGTGCAAGGTTAGTCACTGTGTCACGGTCACACCCGCTCACACCCGCTCACACCCGCTCGCACACTCACACACACTCACACACACTCACTCACACTCACACACACACACTCACTCACACACAGACACACACACACACTCACTCACACACACACCTGCTCGCACACTCACTCACACTCACACACACACACACTCACACACACTCACACACACAGACACACACACTCACACACTCACACACACACACTCACACACACACTCACTCACACTCTCACACACACACACACTCTCACACACACTCTCACACACACTCACTCACACTCTCACACACACACACTCACACACACTCACTCACATACACACACACACATACACGCACACACTCGCACACACACAAACACACACACACTCACACACACACAGTCACACACAAACACACACCCGCTCACACACGCACACACACACAAGCTCACACACACACACTCACACACACACTCGCACACACTCACTGACACACATACTCACTCACACACACACACAAACACTCACACACACGCACACACACTCACACACACACTCACACACTCACAAACACACTCACGCACACACACACACACTCACTCACACACACACTCACACTCACGCACACACTCACGCACACACTCACGCACACACTCACACACACACTCACACACACACTCACACTCACACACACTCAAACACACACTCACGCACACACTCACTCACACACTCACTCACACACACACACTCACACACACTCACACACACGCTCACACACACACACTCACACACACTCACACAAACTCACTCACACACACTCACGCACACTCGCACACACTCACTCACTCGCACACTCGCACACACACTCACACACACTCACTCACACACACAGCACACACTCACACACACACACTCACTCACACACACACACACACTCACACACTCACACCTGCTTGCACATGCACACACTCACACACACACACTCACTCACACACACACTCACTCACACACACACCCCCGCTCACACACGCACACACTCGCACACTCATACACACACTCACTCACACAAACACACACTTGCACACACTCACTCACACACACCCCCACTCACACATGCACACACTCGCACACTTACACACACGCACTCACTCACACACACACTCACTCACACACTCTCACTCACACCGTCACTCACTCACACACTCACTCACACACTCACTCACACACTCACACACACTCACTCATACACACACTCACTCACACACTCGCACACACTCACTCACAAACACACCCGCTCGCACACACACACTCTCTCTCATACACACACACACACTCGCACACACTCACTGACGCTCACACACGCACACACTCACTCACACACAGTCACTGACACACACACGCCTTCACTCACTCACTCACACACTTACACACAGTCACTCACTCACTCACACACACAGTCACTCACTCACACACACACAAACTCACTCACACACACACAAACTCACTCACACACATACACTCAAACACACTCACACAGTCTTCCTCCACACTCGCAAGCACTCGTTCACACACAGACACACTCACTCACACACTCAGACACACACATACTGACACATACACCTACAGACAGCAGATACACACTCCTCACACACGCACACACTCACTCACACAAACGCACACAGACACAGTCACGCACACTCGCACGAACACACTCACATTCACACTCACACGCACGTGTACAATCACACAGACACACACTCACACACAGACATACGCACGTACTCACACTCACACACATGCAGACACACACACTGACACACACACAACAGATACACACATAATCACACTCACACACAGTCACAAACAGCCTCACTCAGATACACACACCCCTCTCTCACACACACACTCACACACCCACTCTCTCACACTCACACAGTCTCTCTCACACACACTCACACCCACTCGCTCACACTCACACACAGTGTCTCACACACATGCAGACACAACTCACACACACTGACACACACACACACACACACACACATACAGACAACAGATATACACGTGAACACACACAGACTCGCACACTCACTCACACTCACACAGACACACACCGCTCACTCACACTCACACACACTCTCAAAGACACACACACACACGCACACACAGACACACT